>NC_056737.1:1779183576-1779423576 GCF_019279795.1 Protopterus annectens
AAAAGTGCCCAAAGTAAACACCCACAACAGAGTCCACGGAAATGTGAATAAACACAACACAACACATGCCCCCACAGACTATGAACATAAAATATATATAAATGAACATGTTATATATTTTTTTTAAATTGTAAAGATGTTTAACCGTGAGTGCGCTCGTTTGCGCGGGCGTGCCCGTAGCGCAGCTGCAGTTAGCAGTCAGTGGGAAAGCATATAAGAACTAAATATGCAAAATAAGCCAGGAAGCAATTGCGTAGCGGTAGAGATGTTGGATGCAGAGCAGGCATTCATGGTTCGAGCCCCCACAACACCAATTTTTTTTTTTTCAAAATAAGCAGGAAACAAGTCCCTGACAAATATGTACACATAAAACCACAAGTTATGTAAAATGTAATGAAATAGCCCATTTATATTGAAGACATGTGAGGTAACAAAAGAAGAAAAAATGCCAGATATGCCCATAGCTGATCTACAGTTTAACAGAGTGAGTACATGTGCCTGTAGATGAGCAGTGGTTTAACTGGTGCAAAATGAGTGCCCGTAGCTGAGCAGTGGTTTAACATGCTAAATCTATGTGCCCCAAACTGAGCTAAGCGTAATATGCGTGCCTATGGCCAAATGAGGCTTAAAGCAGCGTACCCCGTTTGCGCGGAGCTGCGCACCGCGCAAACGAGCTAACCGACGGGCAACGTTGAGCAAGCCGTATCAAAACTGCCTTTACACAGACACACCCCTCAGCATGTCTAGACAGTCATGAAAAATAAAAAGCAGTGGCCAGGTTCGAACCCAGGATACTATACACCATAGTCAAGGTACAGAACCACTAAGCCAGACAGCAGTACCTGTGAATGCAATAATAGCTAATATATAGGAGTGAATACAAACTAGAGCATGACAATGCAGGTTTACTGAAGTTGATACAATTCCAAAATGGCCAATCACAGTGCGGGAAAAACGGACTATATACGCCCCATAGGCGGGAATACACAGCATAAACGATTGTAGAACTGACCTGCAGGCAGAATGACAGGAGTAGGAGAGGGTAGTCGCTTTCGAGCACAGAGGTGGGGTGTTGAGGAGTCCAGGTACATGGTCTGGCTCCTAGTCCATAATCATGAGGCCCAACTCATGCAGGGCCAGGTCCTCTAGGGAGCATACAGGGCTGAGGCGTGGGACTGGTTGGCTCATGATCTCACCAGTGCCACAGGGATTCCAAGGACTGGTGAGCAGGTCCGTCACCACCATGCGGACCTGAAGAGACGCAAGCAGGACCAACTGAACCTTTGGATCCAGGAGGCCCGGCAAACACCCAATGCCCCACTACTGAGTAAGTAACATTTAATTATGTATGTAAGAAATTAAACTAGCTGATATTATGGAGATGTGTATTCCAATATTACTTCATTTATATTACAGCTGCAGGTGTCCATTCTGCGAACCGCAGAGCCTATGGCGATAGGCTGGTGCGGTTGCACCACCAGGCAGGTCAGTAATCCACTACCAGTAACTGTAAAGAAATATAAAAGTATGACAGTCAGCAAAAGAGTGCAGTGTAGTCAGTAAGGAATAAAATCTGCAAGTAACAGTGTGAAAGTGTATGCAAGTATTGCTTGATTACAAGAGTTTTCAGCCTGTAAGTTTAACCTAAACATGAAACTGTCCGACATATATTCTGAAATAAAAATGCCCTGCCTGTAAGAAAATAGTACACAACCTGCAGCAGGCTGAAAAGTATAGCTGCAGAAGATGATGAAATCACATGTGTGAAATATATCCCTGTGGAAATACTGAAACATGACAGAAGTGAGACTGCTGGAAAGGATTGTAATAACTACTGTTAAAACATGTCAATAAAGCCTAGAAGTACCATCCTGAATAGTAAAATGAAAGCAAGTGAGAGAGTGTGAGAAAGTGCCATGAATCCAGCAATACAGTAGTAATAACCCCTGAATAAAGTATACTGCAGTCAAGACAGAATGAAATGCATGTGAGATTCAAAACCAAACAGCAAAATCTGTTCAAAGTGTTGCTGCATCTGGAATGTGTATCCCAAAATCAGGATATGTTGCTCTCAGTCTGCAATATGCAGATAGGATGTTTGTCTGATATACCAAACATCCACACTTGTCTACAGCTATATAAAGCAAATGTAGCCCTGATGTAGCTGAACAAAGCTAGATATGAATGTGTATGAAGAACCATAAAATGTATATTGATGTTGCATTAACAGTCCTATCACCAAGTTGAAATAGTTATCATATAGGAAACTGTAGTTAGAACAGTAGTGTGTATATAACTGTAGCTATTAGAAATGTACAGCATATGTATTGTTATTCGAAGGTGTTAATATTACTTTCTTCACCCCACCCTATAACCACATATAACCCATTCCACGTGAAAATGGTATGTGCAATCACAATTAACACCCCTGGACGTTTGTCCTGTTGGGTCATATATGTTTGCATGTCTGTTGATGCATCTGCCCTGTTCATACAGCCACACCTGATGGCCTGTTGCCATCAATTAACCCTGCATGTTGTTGGACTGTGTATTTCTGTTCAAATTATGCATGTGTTATGCACGCTGTTCAATGGTGTGAATATCTGGGTGTTTGGTTAATGGGAATACTAATGCATGCTGTTACAACTAATTGTGAATGGTATTATATGTCACTAACCCAAACTGTCATGACATAATGCAAAACATAGTACGACAGGGAAGGCGGGTTCCAGTGGACCCACCTCTCTCACCTCAGCTGGCGAGTGCACCTGGCACTAGTGCCGAGTCCGGACCCTCCTCCGGTGGCCCTGTGCCACCTGCGGGTGGAAGCGCTGCAGGGGATGGGGCTCGCCCCCCCTCTGCAAGTGTGGCCAGAAGAGGACCACCACTCACCCTCCGTAGCGTCCGGACTGTGGTGTGTAGGGAGATTTGGGACTCTGTTCTCAAGCCCCTACGCCAGCTCAAGGCACGGGTGGCGCAACTAACGAGCATGCCTGTTGCCCTGCCTACACAGCCCTCAGCACAGCCCCATCCTGGGCAGTGAAGGAACAGTGGCAACTGCCTATGGGTGGGGATATCAGTTCCACTGTTGCCATCTGTGGGCTCATGGGCTCTGGATATCCATACCTCCATCCCCATCAATTGTGTAACCCCCCCACACGTGTCATACACCGCCCCTGTATGCATCTTGTTTGTCTTGTCTGTTTACCTACCCAACCTACCTCCCCAGCTTTACTGACTTCCTTCACCTGACATACCACTCTCACCTGAAAAAAAAAAAAAAAAAGGGCACTCTGTACCCACAAAAAAATTACGCCCCATACATAGCTGCCCATTCCGCACACATGTCTACTGGACATGGAACCTATCAATTACAGTTGGCTGTACAACAAGTATTATTGTTGTCCTGACACCTCTCTCAGGGGTGGAAGGTTTCAAATGTCACACCAAATTACATACATATGCACAGCTGTTGCTGATGAAGAAATGGGCAGCTATGGGCCTTACCTACATCCCTCCTGCACATCCCAAGCTTGTTTCCCTACTGTCTTACCCTCTTTGTGACCCCTTTTTCACCACTTTCCTGTCACCCCATTTTCTTTTCTTTCAAAGAAAATAGCGCAGGTGTGCGCAAGAGTAAGCACGTTTAAGCGGTTGTAATCGGGTGTGCACTTGTGCGCGCGGAGCTAACCACCAGTGTGCATGCGTGAGCTCTGCGCAAACCAGCGCTAACCCGGTTACAACTGCTTAAAAGTCCCTTAGTCACTTTGATTGACAGGTCCTGTACTCAGCTCAAAAGCAAAATAAAATCCCACTGTGAGTTTCGAACCCAGGACCTTGGAAACAGTAGTCTGCATGACTTACCACTAAGCCATGACTCTTATACAAGAACATTGTGCTAAAATAAATATATCATGTAATAGTAGGAATGAATGTAAAGGGAATATAGATGTGTAGTACACAAAGCATGCCATTTAGAATTACTATAAAAACTAGTGGATTTCCATAATAGTAGTGTGTGAACAGAAACAGCCATGCTAGTTGGAAGCTAGTAGGTAATAATGTCACTATAGCACCTTGCAAGACACACACATACTCACAGCAGGATAAGCACTGCCCGTACCCCACAACCTCTTACAGGAACACATCTGGACCAAGTAATAAAATATGTGGAGCAAAGGCCAAAACCAGGGACACATTACAAATAATGTTACAACAAACGCAGACAGTTCAGAAAGTAACAGGGTCTGCACTTTGTGGGATGTTTGGAAGGGTATGCAGTCTGAAACTTGAATGTTTGTCACCATATTCTGACTTGAGCCCAGAGTGACTTGCCAGAAAAAGGTGTGCATGAGATATTGACCAAAATATGAGGCAGAAATGTGGACAACCTGCAAATATCTGTACACATGACGGGTCTGACACCACCATATTTGAATAGTTAAGAGCCTAGACATAGCAACAGTGAGTGACTTACAGGGATGCCCCACAGACCCCATGTGAAATGTACAAACAGTAGGCAGAAAGGTGTAACACATGCAATGGTAACTATGGAGTCCTGAAAGTATTCATCACTTGCATGGCAGAAAAAGTGTAGTAATACATATGCTCATGCTAACCCACAGTCACAACTGTAGCATACCAGACATTTTAATGGGTGTACCCCACTGATATGTACCATTCAATGAGGCACATAACAGATGAACCTGAAAGTCTCTGGGGTTGCTCAGCAGCATACTCAAATACCCTAATAGATGTCAAGGCCCACACCATGGCCAGACCACACTGCATGCTGTAACACCCTAGCAGATATAGCAAGCATTCCAATGTGTGAATGTACATGGAAAATAGGAAAGCTACAGCAGCACACTACAGTCAAGACACCTAGCAGGCATACAAGTAGTGACTGTAAAGGGCAACTATTGAAGCCTTAGCAACAAAGTGCAAGCAAAAGTGAAAGGAAAGCACACACACACATTAACAGTAGTAGTAGTTGTAGGTGTCAGTGTACATACACAGTTAGTACAGGAAACTGGAGAAATGAATGGCGGAATGTTAATCTACAACACACCTGGAAATATGAGAGAGATACCAACCTTTACACTCACAGAACATTGTCCACAGCATAACAGCATGGTCCCTGCCCTTAAAATCTGAAAGGGCTACGCCTATCTCACATACCTTTTTATAGCACTGTTCTGAAATCACAGTGAGAACTGCAATCAGTACACAACTGGCTACATGCAATTAGCAAATGCTGGCTAACAATTGGTGCAGAGGCCATCACATGGGCATATGCAGATACCTACAAAAGTATGCTGTACTCCATGTCCACACATGCAATACTTTCATTGCACCCTGAGAAGGACGTGAGAGACAGAGAGAGAGAGAGAGAGAGAGAGACAGAGACAGAGACAGAGACAGAGAAAACTGCAATTAAGCAGACAGAAACAAATTGTTCAGCAACAGCTACCTGAAAGCTGACAACTGGGAAGTGGAGCAGCAGGACAGAGAACCAGACAGCAACACAAGCAGCTGTGACAAACACAGGTAATGTAAAGTAATACTATAAAGGTCTACATACTGTGAACCCTCCATATGTGTCATTGGTCTGTATCCATATGTATATGAAGATGTGTAAAGGGCAGGGGACATACAGCAACTATCAGTGAAGGCTGTACATACATTTGTTTGTGAGAGCATCTATGTGCACATATCAATGTTGTTTGATTGTAGGTTGTAGTGCCATGTACAAAGTAGGTTTCACAGTTATGTATGTTTAGCAGTATGTTAGTGTGTGTATACAGTATGGTAGACAAATATGTTGATATACCTGTCTAACATATGGATACGTATGTATGTCAACATATGTATGTGTGTATATATATATATATATATATATATATATATATATATATATATATATATATATATATATATATATATGTATACATACATAGAGAGAGAGATGTAGGAATACATAGACAGATGTAGATAGAATATTGTACAAACATATCTATGTAATGCACACATACAGATATAGATATATGTAGATACATATACATAGACTGATCTGACTACCTACAGGTATGACTGTATATGATGACCTGCAACACAGCCTTTCCCACCCCCTCTGTCACTCACACCCCCTCTGTGTCCCCCCCTCCACATCTATAGCAATATATGTACATCAATATATATATATGTGTATATGTATACGGACATATATATATATATATATATATATATATATATATATATATATATATATATATATATATACATATAGATATATATATATATATATATATATATATATATATATATATATATATATATATATAGAGAGAGAGAGAGAGAGAGATGTATATAAATTCTGAGTGAGGCACATGTGTACAGATGTATTGCAACAGGTGCCTGGTGACAAAGGCATGGAGTGAACACCAGTGTCAAAACCGGAGTACCATACCACATTCCAGATCACCTACACCAGTAACCACCAGATATGTGATTGGCTGCCCACCACTGCATGTGTCAGGGGTGAACAGGGTCATAAATGTGTACAATAGTGGCCCCAATGATATTCACAGTGGCACACTATCCCTGGAATACCTGCACATGGTATGTGTCAGCGGACATGGTGTGTCAGCTATGGACATGTAGGTCGGTGTACCCCTCCACACCACATAATGGATGCCATGGTATGGACCTCACATGACAGCTACAGATATGGAGAAGGACACAGTGACATGTACAACACTGTAACAATGCACTGAAACACATTACCAATAAACAGTGACTGACAACACCACAGAGTACACATATGCTACCCACATAGAGGTTACCACTCCCAGATTTACATATGTAAGTCACACCCATGACAGATGTCCAACAACCATAGTAACACCTCACACCATCCACAACCTAAATGTCTGCTGTGTGTCGTCCATGCCACTGCAATAGAGTGCACATGTGGAGGTAAGAGTTCCTACCCACAGATAAGACATACCCTGCAATAAACCACACAGTGTTAAGAAGCAAGACTCTCCATGAGTACATGTCACACATACCCCTGCTGAATGTTAGTCAGATAGGTAATATGCCATATGAGTCACCCTGTGTAACTGTGTGACAGCAGCAGGTACCATCACACCACATGTGTCACAATGGTCAGGGTAGCAGAACAGTACGCTGCTGTAGTCCCAGGGGCAATAGCATATTGTATAGTATTGTATTGTAATGTAATGTATTGTGTTGTATTGTATTGGTATGTTGAGGTGCCTCCTTCGTGGAGTGAAACCACTGCTGCTGTGTGCCAGTGTACAGGTACATATCCTGTAGTCAGGCTAGTGTTACATAGCACTTCTATATGTGTGTTTAGCTCCTGTCAGAGTTTATGTAGCATGCAACTGGGGATACCATCAGATCCCATCCATATTGTGTATTCTGCTGTCCTGAGGGTGGCTCTCACCTGGACATCTGTGATGACAGGGAGGTTACAGTCAGCTGGGATAACTATGCCTTATTTTGGGGGAGAGGGCGGGGTGACACCTGCACTGAACCTGTCTGCCACAATGTTGTCGATATCTGTGGTGTCAGTGAAATATTTGTTGTTGTGTACTACCTATGGGCATAGAGGATGGATCCTGACCAGGTTGCTAACATAACTGAAGAAGGCCTTCTGGTTATCTGTAGTGTCCCTCTTGATTTTCCTCTCAAAGTTGCCCATGTATTTTGTATGATGGAAAATAGATCCTTACTAGTGCTGCTCAGACATGCCCTCCCTTTATGGAATTATGCTCTGTCTTGCAGTAGCTTCCATCTTCTGTAATACAATCTGTCTATGGCTGGGGTCCGCCAGACAGGATGCTGTCCCTTTGTGGAGAGTGTCTTGGTCATATATGGGATTGCATGATCCATGCATTCTCGGAGATGTCTGTAGAAAGCAATTGTGTAGGGGTCAGCATTGTGGGTTGTATCTGCCACTGGCCCAGTGGGCTGAAAGGATACCATGTCACTGTTACAAAGTGTAAAGTTTGTATCTGTAATGTTATGCACTATAGTCGTTTGTGCTGGTGGTGGAGGTGGGATATGTATATCCAGGGCAATCAGTGTGTGGTCAGCTCACAGTAGTTGATGATGTAGGCCATACAGTACCTAGATACAAACCCCAGAGTGAGGAGGTGCTCTTGACCTGAATCAGTGTTCTGACTGCTGGGGTTTGGTAGTATGTCGTATGGAGTCTGCCAGGTACTGTTGCACAGTTGCTGGCTGAGCACTGATACCTGGCCATCTACATGTGTATCCACCAATAGACAGACAGATGCTACATATGTGAGATATGTTGTATCATAACAGTCGAGTAGCATGTGTAGTATGTGTGCCAAATTCTGCTGACATATATTGCTGATACCAGGTTATTTTCTTTCTCAGGTACATGGCCCACCACGGAATCCCACCTACTCCACAGCTGAGGATGAGGAGATACACCAGAGCCTGGTGCAGGATTATGCAATACTCTTTTCTCGCACCAGCCAGAATCAGCAGGAGAGGGCTGCACTGTGGCAAGACCTTGTCCGTCGGGTAAATGACATAGGCATGCATAATAGGACATATGAGCAGGTACAACATCACTGCAGTGATTTAATCAGACATGTCCGTCAGCGTGCGTCGGATATCCACAGGCAACAGGTCGCCACAGGTGGTGGGGTGGCTACACATCCCCCAGTCACCAGACTGGAGGGACTACTCATGAGTGTAGTGGCTCCAGTCCGCCAGCAACAACAACAGCAGCAGACATGCATTATGATGGAGGCTGGAGCCACACAGCAGCAAGACAGTGAGCGTGCAGGTAATATGCCATATGTATAGTTGACTGTTGTGTACACTGGTAGTTAATGCATGTGTGAGGTGTGTCCTTGGTTTGTAGCTGTCACCATAGTATTTAATGTGCAAGTGTGATATCCTCAATATTAGCAGCTGACCTGTGAAAGGCGACTGTTGTACTACTGACCTGTATCATACTCAGTAACAATGGCACAGTTGTTCCCACTGACATTAGTTTCTTCACGTCTGCAGGACCCTCTGGTATAACAGCAATGCAGCCTATCCATGCTGGTGAGTGTGTATTAACAATTCCTGTAATAGTGTTGATAGTAATAGTACTATTTGGCTCACTTAGTAGTGCTCTTTGTATGCATGTAGGTGTGTCTGTGTGTTGATATCATGCATACTGAGTACTGTACAATTGTGTGAAACTGTGTGCATGTGTGCATGTGTGCACCTGTGCATGTGTGCATGTGTGCATGTGTGCACCTGTGCATGTGCACATGTGCACGTGTGCATGTGTGCATGTGTGCACCTGTACATGTGTGCACCTGTGCATGTGTGCATGTGTGCATGTGTGCATGTGTGCATGTGTGCATGTGCACATGTGCTCATGTGCATGTTCATGTGCACATGTGTGCATGTGTGCATGTGTGCATGTGTGCATGTGTGCACCTGTGCATGTGTGCATGTGTGCATGTGTGCATGTGTGCATTTGTGCACCTGTGCATGTGTGCATCGCTGGTAATGTGTAGACATTGTAAACTGTGTTTCCTGTTTCCCTCCCACAGGTTCTGTTGCTGCTCTGGTGTCATGTAGCAGGGAACCTGAGTCAGGTGCCGTGGGTACTGATAATGATGACATCTGTGTAATGGCACAGGAAAGTATGCCAGGGTCCGCCATTGGTCAGCCGATTGACAGTACACAGCTGTCGACCCCATCAATGCGCACAGTTATCCTGCCAATACACCCTTTGTCACCAATGTCCCTAGGTGATGGACAGCATACAGTGGGCATTGACCAGGGTAATGTGGTATCTGTGGCACATGCCTCCCCACACAGCAGCCATGGGCATGGCCCAGAGATGGTACCACACAGACAGATGTCCAGGGGTTCTCGTGGGAGCATCTGTGGGCGTACTGCCCCTGTCAGACATGCCCAGAGAGGTCTTACAACCTCAGCTATGTTTCGGGCTGTCATGCAGGCACAGTCACGTATGGAACGGTACACCAGACAGGGTCTGAGGGAGCTGACAGCATGTCGCACAGCCATGACTGACAGTATGCGTGACATTGCGGTTGCCATCCGTGATTTCACTGATGTCATAGACAGACATTGTGGGGACATATTAGACCGGTTCCACAACTACATGTCCATGAGCCAGGGCGATGGTGGGCGGTTGAGGCGTCGACGTGGCCGTATGCCAGCAACAGCAGCAGCTGGCAGTCGCGGACAACAGGGCCACAGCCACCCCCGTAGTGCCAGCAGCAGCCCCAGCAATGCTGGGTCTGTGCTGTCATCAGACCGCCCCAGGAGACCACGTGCACGTGGCTCTGGCCAGGCCCGACAGGGATCTGTGTCCAGTCAACGAACACCTGCTTCTGATGACAGTACCCAGTCTGGGTTGGTACTGGATACGGTCCGTAGCACCCCTGCAAGGCACAGGTACCGTGTCTGTTGCCAGAGACACTGATCTATATGACCTGGCAGGTACAGTCTGTGGCTGTCCACAAATACCAGTATATGGCAGCCATGAGGTGGAACTGTGTGCATCCATACACACATGCGAATTGACAACACCTAGGGCTACCGCATACACGCACACACTGCATCAATATTGCCCCACCTTCTACTGCTGTCCCTCACCAACACACATACACATACATGTCAATTGGTGGTATCGGTGGCTGACTCAGGCATACCAAGTTCACACCCTGTGCATATGATGAAACTGTGCCACCTCCTGCAATCTGTAACAACTGTGCAGGTACAGGTTAACATGTTGCTGATGCACAGGGTGACCACATAGATGTGTAGTAATAGTATCATGTTGTTAACAGTACTGTGTGCTGAATTAATTGTGGGTATATCACAGCATGCCTGATGCAGTAAGTGTGTGATTGTCATGTCCTGTTGTCTACACCCATGGTAAGTACCATAGTGTATCATCTGCACATGTTGGCATACTGGTGGTAATGATGTCAACAGAAGGCTACATACATAGGTAGCACAGGGATAGGGTAATGAATGTAGTAATACACAATGATGGACATGTAAATTGCAAGTGGCATGTTGCCCACACTAGACTCTGCAATGCAGATGTTTGAGGATGTTGCTATGTGTGCAGTACTACACGACTGGTACAGGACACACAGGAGCACCCTAGCACTGCATGCTCACATCTCATACCATGCTAGACAGCCCCAACACACATAACTAACTGTCACAGGAGGGAGAGTCCCCATATATGTCAGGGATACTGTGGTGGCAGGCCAGGAGCATACATCCTACTAAGTATGGAACCACTGAGTGAAGGCTCAGTGTCTGTTATTTGACATGTGTATTACTGCAGGTATGAGCACATGGGTTTCTATCCAGTTATTGTACATCCTGACAGTACATGGTCTGTACACTTGTGTGCACTGAGACTGGACCCTAGCCATCTGACCCGTGTATTTCCATGTACATGTGCATAGTGCCTGCATATTTGCAGTGTTACCTACTGGAACTGGTACAGCTTGTTTGTTGTACAATGGACTACATGCAGCCCTGTTTACTGTAGCTTTGTTTGCATGCATGTTTGCTTGCAATTACCCTGGAATACTGATCACACCTGCAATGCATAGTTATAGAGCTTCTGTGGACTCCTAGTGCCATCTGCATAGCCTACTATATGTATGTCCATGTCCCACTTGACAGGATGTCACTGTTTGTCCTGTTCACATGTACATTGCCTGTGACACAATGCATCTGACTTACCTGGCATGTGTCCACGTGAGCAGTCATATATGCTACTGCTAACTAATCACAGGCACTACACCTTCACATATTCATCTTCTGTTGAACTACCTGATTTGCTAGGGACGGCCTGCACCTGTCACCCCTGGGCTTTCAGATATTGGCAAAGGCTCTTGCTACCCCCATAGTGCCTATGTTAGGCAGGGGTCAAATGACAAACCCAGCTTCATAGGTATCACAAGGGATAAGAAACTAAGAGCAATGCTACCCAACGCCAGAAGTCTAAACCTCCAGATGCATGCACCCAAAAACACTCCTTGGCATGGAGAACATAGATATCTGTGCAGTAACAGATGCCTGGTTCAGGGCTACTGAGAGCACACCAGCACTACCAGGTTTAACCCGGTTGGTTTCTTTGAAACAGTCACCAAGGCCATTGACGAGGGGAAGGTGGTTCACACAGCCTACCTGGACCTTGCAAAAGCCTTCACAACAATACCCCACTTGGGCATTCTAGAGAAGCTCACCAGCTTAAATATAAGCCCCTATGTCACTTAGATGGATTGCACAGTGGCTCAAGGACAGAACCCACATGGTTAGCATTGCTGGAGCCATGCCAGACTCCAAACCAGTTACGAGTTGTGTCCCACAAGGCTCAGTCCTGGGACCTCTCTTGTTTGGTATATATTTATTGGAGGTACAGGCCAACACGGACCGACTGTGGCTGACCAAATATGCAGATGACTGCAAACTGGCCACCATAATCGACTCTCCAGCTGACACAAGCATCTTCCAAAGGGGCATCATAGAAACAGACAACTTGTGCCAGAGCCATGGCCTTCAGCTGAACAGTGTTTAGAAAGGGGAATGTGCATCCTGTAGTCTGTTCACCTAGTTGCCAAAAGGGACATTGTCCTCACACACACTAATCCCCCTCAGCCAAAAACACACACTTGCCAATTGCAGGATTCAAACCCCTATCTGACTATGTTATGACACTCGAGACGGACACATTAGCAGAGTGTGCTATTCGCATAACTGGGAGGTTTTTCTTCTCTTGCTGTACTTATAGGGTGCTGACATCATCAGTGTTTAGAAAGGGAATGTGCATCCTGTAGTCTGTTCTCCTAGTTGCCAAAAGGGACATTGTCCTCACACACACTAACCCACCTCAGCCAAAGACACACACTTGCCAATTGCAGGATTCAAACCCCTATCTGACTATGTTATGACACTCAAGACGGACACATTAGCAGAGTGTGCTATTCGCATCACTGGGAAGTTTCCCTTCTCTTGCTGTACTTATAGGGTGCTGACATCATCAGTGTTTAGAAAGGGAATGTGCATCCTGTAGTCTGTTCTCCTAGTTGCCAAAAGGGACATTTTCCTCACACACACTAACCCCCCTCAGACAAACACACACACTTGCCATTCACAGGATTCAAACCCCTACCTAACTATGTTATGACACTTAAGATGGACGCATTAGCAGAGCGCGCTATTCGCATCATTGGGAGATTTCTCTTCTCCTGCTATACTTATAGAGTGCTGACATCATCAGTGTTTAGAAAGGGGAATGTGCATCCTGTAGTCTGTTCTCCTAGTTGCCAAAAGGGACATTTCCCTCACACACACTAACCCCCCTCAGACAAACACACACACTTGCCATTCGCAGGATTCAAACCCCTACCTAACTGTTATGACACTTGAGACAGACACATTAGCAGAGTGCGCTATTCGCATTACTGGAAAGTCTTGTTTCTCCTGCTGTACTTATAGGGTGCTGACATCATCGGTGTTTAGAAAGGGAATGTGCATCCTGTAGTGTGTTTTCCTAGTTGCCAAAAGGGACATTTCTCTCCCACAGACTTACACACACACCAACCCCACTCACACAGAGCATTTGCAGGATTCAAACCCCTACCTAACTATGTTATGACACTTGAGACGGATGCATTAGCAGAGCACGCTATTCGCATTACTGGGAAGTTTTTTTCTCCTGCTGTACTTATAGGGTGCTGACATCATCAGTGTTTAGAAAGGGGAATGTGCATCCTGTGGGGAGGCAGACACCAAGCACACTCTGGCTAAGCTGTCATTCCCTAGGGCAAACAGCCTAGTGTTGACCTCTACACCCATATGTTTAATTGTCAAATGCACATTATTTGTTGCTGATAGACTGTTTGCACATCTTTATTGCCATAGCATTCCCTGTTTGTATGAACAACTTGTGCATCTGTGGAAGATGTTTGCATATGGGAGGGATCCACTATATCATGTATGTCTCTGTAGTTATTTAACTGTGTGCACTGGGCAGACTGCTGTAATGTGGTTGGCTCCTGGAATAACACATAAAATACCAGATATGTGTGTCCAACTGCTAAACTGAGATTTGGCCTAAGTGTGTGAGCATGCCCAGTTCAGCCTTCCCATGGCATGTTGTCTGACATATGTCTCATTTATCAAAGTGTGTGAGCATGCCCAGTGTGAGCATTCCATATGTTGGACTCTGCAGCCCACCACATTTGTGGATGAGTGTGAACTTCAACAAATATCACCCGTTTATGGTTGTGTGTTGTGTGTCATGTTGTGTAGTTACTGTACAACTGCTTTGTGTGTGAACACAACAGGATTATACTGTGCCTGCAGTGTTTGCATGGGATACTTTGCATACAGTTGTCAACATCCTTTCACACTGACCTAACACTGTAGTACTGTATAGTGTACTGGTAGTACTTTGACTGTGGTGGACAGTATCCTGGGCTTTAGTGCTATCACTGCTTTACATTTCGATAGTGGGCACAACAGCCTGGTTAGGGGCCAGTTGTGTACATCTGACCATGTTGCATTCTGTTCAGATATGAACTACTTAAACCAGGCTTGTCCAACATTGGTAGTGTATTCCACAACATAGGTGTACATTTGCAAACACTAGCGATGTGCCCTAGTCCATGTCTAATGCTAGTTGGGGAGTGTGTTTGTCCTTCAACAGACATTGTAAGTGGAGTTTGCCATGACATATGTCATGGTTAGTATACTGTGCCTCTGTCTACCTGTGACATGACAGTGATACCCAGGATAAAGCTACCATCTCCCATCCACTCATCAAGATTCCTATTGAGGAAGATTGATAAGTGACTCTATGGGTAGCCTGTACTGGGGGTTCACTCATGGGTGGGGGTGGCTTCTGTGTTATGGATCATGCAGTACAGCTTGTCCTATGTAAGTCAGTGCTGGGGTTCAGGTCTCTCATGTGCAAAGCTCACTGCCATTCAGATTGTACAAGGTGCAGCATGTTTATTGATACCAGCAACACAGGCAACACATGGCATCTGTGCAAGCTCTTTGATACTCCTGGTGAGGTACTGTTGGGGACTTTACGGTTGATGGAGGTGTCTGCTGAGGTACATCCCACAGGGGCTATTGTAGTCAATTGTACCGCTGATGAAGGATGACTGCAGAGCCACAATGACCTCCCCTTATCTAGATCTGACAAACCTTCATGATTAGGTGGGTATATGGTATGTTTCTGTAAACACTACAGCACATGTTTGTCCAATGCAGGATATCTATCACCTTGTGTCCCCAGGTCTCTCATTACATGTTAACTACATAATGGGTTAACACCTATGTGGTAATTGGTGGGCACTTACTGTATATCCACGGGGGTTGACTATACACGTTTCTACAATTAGCTTGCTGACATGGCTATGGCACCAGTTGTCTGTTTCTATGTGGCCCTTTTGTGGGATGCTTGTGTCAGCTGGTGGATCATATGTGGTGAGCAGTTTGTAGTCCTCTGCAAACATGTTCGGACACAGTCCTTCCATGTTTGCCTGTACCTATGGGACATATATACCAGACGAGGGAGATCCCAGGACAAAGCCTTGTGGGATGCCAGTTATATCTGGTTTGTAGTCTGACATGGCTGCAGCATGTCTGACCATGTCTGTTCTGTCCTTGGTCTGGTTTGCAACCCCTCTACTGACATGTGGGTTTATATTTAAGCTGGTGAGCTTATCTATAATGAACAAGTAGGGTATTGTATAGAAGCCTTTGCAAGGTCCAGCTGCGCTGTGTGGACCACATTGCCCTCATCAATGACCTTAATGACTGTTTCAATTGAGTCAAACAAGTTTAGGGGCAGGATCTGCACTTGAGAAAGCCACACTGGGTAGGGTCCGGTGTCAGTAGGTCCCCAATATCTTTATGTCTGTGGTACATGCTGATCCTTTCCATAGCTGTGCAGATCGAGCTTCTCAGGATTCTGGGGTAGTAGTTTTCAGTATCCATTCAGGCAACACCTTTGTTGAGAAGGACCACTGTTGTTGTACACTGCTCTTTGGGTACATATTCTGTGGTAAGGCTGACATTGAGCAGTAGTGTGGTTTGGCATTCCATTCATCTTGGAGTCCATGTTGCACTAAGCCCAGGACACCATCTCATACCATTGCTGCTGTGTGTTTTGCTTTGTAGATGTTGGCTGTTACCTCAGCATCTGCAATGTCAGGGGCCAGCAGTCTGCTGGGATAGATATTCTGCATCCGGGGTTTGCACTGCACCTGTCAGGATGTATGTTGGCAATATGTGTGTGTGTTTGTGATATTTGTGTGATTCAGGGCATATCTGTGAATTCCCAACATGGTTCCTACCATCAGTTGTGAAAGCCTTGGGATTATCCTTAGTGTCCTGTACAATTTGTATCTTCATAGGTTCATAGGTTCATACTAGGCTATCCACCCTAGGGCATTTGTTAGCCTAGCCAGAGTGTGTGTGGCTTTTGCCACCCCTTGCTATGTGAATATTATGGCCATTTATGATTTGCTTTGCTGTGCCTCTGTCTGGACATGACACAGTGAAGACCCCAGTGTAACTCTACAATCATCCATCCACTTGGCAAGATTCCTGTTGAAGAGTGTCAGTGAGGGCTCTGCCTAACATGGAGTGGGATTCTGGTCCAGGGTGTGGGGAGCCTCTGGATTATGTATCTGTCCCACCAGCACATCCTATTTCATTATTTGTTGAGGTTGACATCTCTCACTCTCACAGCTCCGATGGATTTGAGTTTTCTGGGGTGGAGCATGTCCATTACTCCTGTGTTGGGCATGGCCTTCTACAACAGGCATGCAATGCCTCTGTGTAGGCAGTATGTGACTGCATTCAGCTGGGGTGTCTACAGCCAGGCAGCATATGACATATATTTGAGACCCTTTATCCTCTTGGTGAGGTACCTTTGAGGTCTTTCTAACTGCTGCAGGTGTCAGGTAAGGTACATCCCATATGAGGCATTGTACTAGATTATGGGTGTGATTAGAGAACAGTATAGGGGCACAATGACCTCTGTTGACGTAGATGTGAATCCTTTCCTGATACGGTGTCAAATGTAGACAGTCTTCCTAGCCACATTGGCAATGTGGGTGTTACATAACAGGTTACTGTCCACTTGTGTCCCTAGGTCCCTGGTTACTCCTTCCATACATAATGGTTTACCACCTATGTGGTAATTTGTGGTACCTTGTTTGGTATTTGGTGGGACATTCATACTGTCCAGTGTCTTCAGGACGGCTGGGTGGGGTTCCTGTGTGTGAGAGTGTGGTCTGTAGCATGCTACAGACTGTACAGCAGTCTTGCCTACAGTTAGTTGCACATGGGTGGACTCCAATGCCTTGTGCATTGTCAGTTACCTGGACATATGGGTGTCTGTGCTGACTATGGATACTCACCCTCCTTTTATGTTTTGTTCCAGGTTTTGGGGCCATGACACATGATACGTGGTATAACCTGGTAGTGCTGGTGTGCTGTCAGGAGGCTTGCAGCAGGTTTCTGTCTCTGCACAGACATCGATGTTCTCCATACTGGGTATGGCCTTGGGAGCATGCATATTGGGGTTTACACATCTGGCATTGGTCAGCATTTCCCTTATGTTTCTTCCCACTTATGTTTTCTAGGGTGGTGGGTCAGTCTTTTCAGCCTTGCCTACAAAAGGCTCTATGGAGGTGGCAAAGGCCTTATCCAATATTCAGACGCCCAGGGGTAACAGGTGCAGGCCATCCCAAGAACAGCTGCGTGGCTTGTCAAGCATGACATCCCAAGCAGACAGACATTGGATCCCCTTGGAATGACACCAGTAAGTGTGCCACTTGCTATGACTGATCATTCCGTGTTTGTACTGTGGCATTATTCTTGGTAAGGGTAGGATGCTGC
Source organism: Protopterus annectens (assembly GCF_019279795.1). NCBI lineage: Eukaryota > Metazoa > Chordata > Ceratodontiformes > Protopteridae > Protopterus > Protopterus annectens. The sequence goes on from NC_056737.1 coordinate 1,779,201,565, forward strand.
AAGTGGTGAGTGTCATACCGGCCTGGACTACATAATCAGAGAGCTCATCTATGTCTCTTTTCATGTAGTCTAGGGAGGTACATCTCAGGTCATTCACACCAGCATGGACTATGACTGCATCATATTTCTACTTGCTTTGGAGTGACCTGCATACTTCTGTTATGTGGCATATTGTGGCAGCCTACAGGCAGCTTACTGTACCCTTTCCCTTGTTCAGTCTGGTGTGCGGGACAGCAGTGTGTCTGACTATGGAGTCACCTATTACAACTGTATCAGGCATGTTGTTTCTCCTTCTGGCCTGTGACTGTTTCGCACACCAGCTTTGTGTACTATGTGTTGCATGTGCTATGTTTGGAGGTTGTTTGATTGGGTGTCTGCTTTAGAGGCCTCTGTTGGTGTGCTGTGTTTGTAATTTGTGCCTCCGGGAATGTTTTCTGTGTTTATGTGTTTGGTTTGCAGTTGTGATAGGTCTATGTGGGACTGTGTTTGTGGTGTGTGTGGTTACCTTCTCCTCCTGACTAGTTTTGGGAGTACTGAGTTGAGGGAGCTCAGCCTCCAGTTTGGATAGATGGTTGCATCTCTCACATATATTTGTATTTCTTGGGTGGAGTTGGGGGTTGTCTGTGTACTTGGGGCAGGTGTAACATTGCCTCAGGATTCACAGATTCAACTTGTTGTGGCTGGCCTTAGTGGATTGTATGTGTGGACAGATTTTATTGCCATACTACTGATCAGTGATTACTTCATTGTTTATGTTTGCTCTATCATGTAGTAGCTTCCTCATTCTCTTGCATGGTTTGGTTATGGCTGGTGTCCACCATGCCAGATTCCTGCGTGTATGGCATTGTGTCTTGTTTTAATTTAGGATTGCATAATCCAAGCATTCCTGGCAGTGTTCATGGAATGGCTGTATTACAGGTTCTGAGGTGTGGCCCATATTTTGCACCTGCACAGGACCTTTAATGGATTCCACATCAGTTTGGAGGAGTGCAAATATTGCTTAACACATCTTTTCCACTGTGGTTTTCTGGCCAGGGACTGTGGTCAGGATTTGTATATCCAGTGTGATTACTCTATGGTCTGGTTTTACCAGTGAGCAATACACTTCTCATCATGCCATCCAGTACCCATGTTGCTGATTATCACATCCAGTATGCTTACCCCTCTTGTGGGAGTGGTACATTGTTCCTGGGCCTTTTGGTTTATGGATTCTATGAACTTTTGTCCTACACTGTTGGAGCTAGTATAATGCTCCCAGTCTATGTCTGGGTATTTTCAGTCACCCAATATAATGTGGTTTGGAGGACTTGATATATTCATGTATTCCAGCATAGGCCAGGTGCAGTTCCTGGTGTTGGGACAGTAGTCTGTAGCAGGCTATAAACTGGGGGGCAGTTTTAGCCACTGTTACTTGACCATGGCTAGTCCATGCTGCTTTTTGTTGTGGTACCAACATGGGGTGTGGTTATCCTTGACAATTCTTGCTAGTCACCCTCCTTTTGTAGCTTGTTCCAAGTTTTGAGGCTGTACAGCACAGTATGAGGTGTAACCTGGTAGTGTTAGGGTGCTGTTGTGAGCCTTGGCTCAGTTTTCTGTTACAGCGCAGATATCAACATTCTCCATACTGGGTGAGTTTAGACTGCATGCATCTTGCTGTTTCGACTTATCCCTTATCTTATTCTTATCCCTTCTGATACCTATGGAGATAGGTTTGTGTTTTGAGCCTTACCTATTCAGGGCACACTGTGGGTGACAACAGCCTTTGCCAGTATCCATACGGCCTGCACTGATAGGTGCATGCCAGTCCTAGCAGGTGGTGCATCATGTCATGCTCAGCATGTCATCCCAGACTGGCACACATTGGATCCCCTTTGACTAACTGCGATACTTCAGTCAATTATTGCACTTGATCATCTCATTGTCATGTTGTGGCATGATGCTTGGTGAGGGTAGGATGTTAGTCAGGGTCCTCAGGTGTGCATATAGTACATGGTGTTACATTACTTAACACATAGCATTCATGCCTCAGGTGGTGCTGCAGGGCTGCCTCTGTCGGATGCATATTACACTTCCCTGTACATGTTTGAGAGCAGGTTGTGTCATGTTAGGCATTCCTGTTACTATATGAGTGAGTCAGAGAGGGGTATCATTCCCAGGGTTCCTACTGAGCCAGTGTATGTGCTATGTGTTGCCTCTTTGCCAAGGCCAGGGCATACTGGGCACGCCTCCTTCTGCCTACTGGGGCAGGCTCAGGTTGTTCCTCCTCCGAGTCACGCTCTGCCTGTGATGGCCTTGGCAATGGTGGGGGGCTGTTTGGCCCGGCCCTATGCTGGTCCTGCTGCAGCTGTTTTCGCAAGATCATATTATGTAGCATAGCACATACCATGACAATTTGGGTACATGTAGTTGGTGTGTACTGCAAGGCTCCACCAGATGTGTCCAGACACCGGAACCGTGACTTGAGCAGCCCAAACACACGCTCTATTACATTACATGTTTGTGCGTGTGCCTCATTATGGCGTTCCTGTTCAGGTGTGTGTGCGTTTCTGATGGGTGTCATCAGCCACGGCTCCAGTGCATAACCTGCATCCCCACTAGGTGTCCGTGCGGGATGTCCCCATTGGCAAATGTCTGGTACAGCTGCGTCAAATGCCAGATGTGGGAATCATGGTAGCTCCCAGGACAGCCAGCACACACATTCATTATTATGCCCTGGGCATCACACACGACCTGGCAGTTGATGGAGGGGAAGCCCTTGCGGTTGATGTATGCCCTACCCTGCTCACCGGCTGGTGCTTTGATGCGTATGTGCGTGCAGTCTATTGCACCCACTACCTCAGGGTATTCCACTATTTGCTGGAAGAGACGCATATTGCTGGCCAATACCTCAGGGGCATTGGGGAAATATACATGATCACCGACATGTGCTGACATGGCATCCAGGAACTGGTGCAGTACCCTGAAGGCTGATGCCTGTGATATCCCCATCATATCACCAGTTGGTCTCTGGAAGGTACCTGTTGCTAGTATTCTTAGGCCAACACATACCTTGGTTTCCACTGGGATGGGCTCCCCTCTGTTGGTTCTGTGTGTGAGGCGTGGCCTGCACAGCTCCACTATTTGCTGCAGGAGGTCTCTGTCCACTCTATAGCACTCTACTATCTCCAGCTCATGTAACCCGTGGTAGGTGACCCTGGGCCTGTACACTCTTCTCCGTCTCCTCACTGTGGGTTGTCTGGCACCATCTGCATTGTCACCACCCTCAGCAAGTCGCCTATGTCTCATTATGACAGCTATGGCAGCCCCTAACATTTCTGCTCTGAGTTCAGCTTTTTCAGTTTTCACTTCTGATAACTTAACTCCTGTCTTGCAGTGTCTCTTGAGAGAAACATCCTGCACTGCTGTTTGCAGAGTTTTAAGTGCTGGGCTGGGCTACTATTCTGCCTGTGTAATTGCCTGCATCTAATTGTTTTCATCTGCTAGCTCCAGCAGTATTCCCTGCTAACTTCCTACTAAATCTGTTGCTTCCTTTTTCCTTTCTGTTTCCTCAGGGTGGAGCCGTGTGTAAACCAGCAGAAACATGCTCACAGTGGCTTACATGCGCACACACATACTTACACAGTTCAGAATCTGCTTATTCGGATTAAAACGCGTGCACGCCCACGCAAACAGTGTTAAACATCTCCCAACACGCTCCCACATGCTCAGTCTGCCTTACACGCGCACACACTGCCTTACACGCACGCACACTGCCTTACTCGCGCTTCGTGGCGTGCACACGTGCGCATACACATCCAGCAAGAAACTTTGGTGTAGGCAACAGTGTACACCTTCCATTTCTTGACTTTCTCATGCTTAGTTAGTGGCACACCTCTTTCCATGATATCTGTCTGACATCTGTCATGTAACTCTAACCTCCAATGAACTGCATTTCTTTCTACCATTCCCCCCTGTGATGTCACCTATCTCCTACTCTGTTCCTCCCCCTTCTGTAACTCTTACACTACTCAGACTGTGCTCATTTGCTATGTGACAGTGGAGTTCAGTATCCTTACACTCATTTGCATCAGATTGCCTACTAATGCTTAGTTACATGTCTTAGACTCAGCTTCCCCCCTTAGCAACCACTACACGGTGGCCATGTTGGTTTTGGTCTGCTGGTCCCTGCATTGACATTCCATGTATTGCATAAAACCCACATTTGTGGGTTTAAAACCTTCGTTTTTATGTTCTATGCAGCGCAGCCCGTTTGCGCGGGGCTGCGCTGGGTTTAAACATCGGCAATCGCCGAAAAAAAAAATTATATTTTTAATATATTTGCATCAGGTTACCTTGCCAATGGCCACATATTTGGCCATTGGCATGCTGCCTGACACATATGCACCCTTTATTTGGAGCTGACATGGCTCCATTGCAGTTTTAGCAGAAACGTACTCAGTTGTCAACTGAGTACATTTCTGCAGCTAAAACGGCTCTTACACGGGCTGTTCTGGGCTTCCTGGATCGCTAATCATCCTCATTTGCATGCTATTCGGCTGCAAGTGAGGTGATTAGCTTATCCACGCCCACTCCGTGTAAGAGCCGTTTTAGCTTGTCTCTTACATGGACTTTGGGCTGTTCCTGGATCGCGAAGGCTGCATGGAGTCTTACACTACTCTTAGACTCCGTGCAAGCCTTCGTGAATCTGGCCCAATGTCTTTATGTCAGTATTTCTTTTCTTTGTATTGCTAATTGCATTTATTACTTGTTATTATCTTTGCCTGAGTTGTGGCTGAAAAGGGTCCTGGGACCAGTTCACTTTCCTGCTTACCAAAGTATAAATAAATATGAAATAGAAAAAAAGGGGTTGAACATGACAGTAATAATTAAGGAACTAGTAAAGCACATTTAATTCTGCATCATTCATGACAGAAAAAAAAACTTCTTACTGAAAGCATTGGGAAGTAGCAGACTGACTTAGTTTGGAGTCCTACTACTTGTCACCTGTAAATGTACAGCAAGGATCATTTTACTGAAGTGAGAGTTTTCACGCCTCAGAATGAGAGTGTGGGGGAAAGTCTGTCACTTCCTTTAGAACTACAAAAAAATCCCTTTACAAATGCCTGCTACTTACCTACTTTCTTTTGCTGGAAATAGCTAACAGCAGAACAGGCTCTGACAGACACATAAATGAGGCTCAGTTAGATGACAGTGCTTCATAGTCCTACCATTCTATCCTAATGACATGAGAAAACAACAGCACTTCCTTATGTCTAGCATGACTCATATAAAGAGGACTTGAAATGTATTCTGGGAAGAAGGAATAAAAGCAAGAAAACAAGATCACGTTAACAAGGCAGGACCCATCATCCGCCATTTTGAAGGAAACACAATAAAATTGTAAATGAAGCACTTGGAGTGATTTTGAGGCATTAAAATAGCTCAGAAAACAAAGACAATGAAAAATAAAACATGTTTTTGAGTTCTAAGGTGGAGTTTTCCTTTAACACTGTGACATCAGTACATCAACCTTCACTGATATAAAAGCAGATTCCACCTCCCTTACTCTTTCCTGATGTCTGCAATACTTGGCCTGCTCTGTAAAGTTGAAATCTGGGCAGATATAATGCAGTGTCTGGAATGGATTCCTTTAGCCAGGTTACTGTGAAACACACTACAGAAGAAAGTTAAAAATATTATCTTAATATTGCATCTTATCCTCTTATCTTACCTTCTCCTAAAGCAGATAAGAAGGATTGCCTGGGCTTTGCTAAAGGTTTATTTAAAGCGTTTTCAGTTTTTACATGCTGAGACTTTCCCACATTTAAGAAGGAAAATATTTTTGTCTCTCTTAGATTATAAACCCCAGTCTGAGGGCAAGATTTAGACTTAGCCTGTGTAGCTCAAATTTCCACTCCACTATATGGAGAATCTGACTCTGAGGAAAGTTTGATTCCCCTCCTGAAGAGATGCATTTTTTGTCAGAATAAAGCACTTGTTTTGTGGGAACAAATGAAATACCAACATTCCAACAAACATATTATGATTTGGTGCAGGTAGAATTTCCTCAGCCTGTAGCTGTTCTTCCTGAGCTGCCAGCTTAGAGGATGTTTTCTTTGTAGCCAGTATTTGCCTGACCATTAGCAATCGTCTCCCAGAAAGTCTAATAAATTACATAATGTATTCTATTCCAACAATTTCCTTTTTTCTAACCCCAGGTCAGATCCTGCTGCATCTCTGCTAAAATCAGCTTCTATCAAACTCCTTATTGTAACTAGCCTTATGCTTTCTGATGAGCTGGGAAAAGACTTGATAAGTTGAAAGGAAAGTTTATTCATCTTCCCACTTCAGCGTTCAGAATAATGAATCATCAGGATTACTTGTCTAAGTTTCTGCTGGCTTCCTTTGACAATATGAGAATGTTAATGGCTGACTTCCCTTCTTCGGAGTTTAAGAAAGCTCTTAATTTATTAATATCTTCTGTGACTTAGATAATCAAAAATTCTGTAAAATTTGCTCATAACACTGCTGATGTTACTTTTAGAGTGGCTGCCGCAAGGTCAGAGATAAAATATTTGCTTTGCTGCTTTCTCAGACTTCTGAATGCTTACCTGGATAAAGAGGTGATATTTGGACCTTCCTCTGTTGAGGTCCTTAAAAGATTGGAGAAAATGGGAAAGGCTGATTCAGGGATTACCCACATTTTCAACCATCCTTACCAAAATATTATAGAAGCTTTTCTTTCAGTTCAGATTCCTTTTTTCAGGAAACAGAGTAAGTGTTCCCAGCAAGCCACAGGCAACCAAAATTTCAAAAAGCAATGATAGAATGCCTCAAAGAAGAAAGTAGGATCCTTCTAAATCCTAGAATGATCAAAGAAGAAACTGAGTATATATCCCTTCATGTGCTTTCTTTTCTCTACCCTGGCAATCCTGTAAAGCTTTCCGAAGTCTGGGTCTTCATTTTACTCTGACACCAGATAACTTCAGACGCTTGAGTTCTAAAAAACATTCAAAAAGTCTGCAGTTTGTAGTGGGATTCTCTTTCTCCTTTGCAAGGGATTCCTCAATCAAACCTCTTTGTTCCTTCATATTCTAGATCAGATGCTGTATCAAGTGGTTGTGGGAAAAGATTTTATTCAAGTATCTTTCTGGTGCCAAAGAAAGGAGGAACCTGGAGATCTGTTCTAAACCTTTCTCTGTAATCTTTCACATCACATTCCAATTCTCAATGTATCAGGTGCTTTTTATGTTTTTTTTGTCCAATTTATATTTTTAATTTTCTGCTTTGCCCTTTGGTTTATCAGCAGCTCTAAGAGTGTTTGCAAAATGCCTTGCTCCTGTAATGGCCTGTTTCAGGTTGTAGGGCATTCAATATTTTCCATATTTCGAGAACTGCCTTATTTTTGCAGATTCTTTCACAAGTTGTCCAGAACACCTGGCTTGGATTAGGAAAAAAAATTCTCAGCCAGTGTTTTCAAGTGAACATAGAGCATTTTAGTCTCATCCCATTTCATCTTTCACAGAAATAGGGTAACAAGATATTTTTGGGGTGTCTACTGGACACATTCCTCATGATAGTTTTTCCTCCTCAGGACAAAGTAGAATGGAACTAGAAACAGTTTCTGATATGTTATAACCAGACTTTGACATCTGCCAGGGAATATCCCAGAATTCTATGTTTCATGGCCTCTACTATTCTCATGTTCTTTGACCAGACTGCACATGAGGAATACTTAGTGGTTCCCAAATCAGTTTGGGCCCAACACTAGCACTCCCTTTCGTTTTAAATTTCAGTGTTGTTTTTTTGAAAAAAGAGTTACTTTGGTGGGTGAATCAGTTGTCTCTCAATCCAGGCCTCCTTTTTTCCCTTCCAGCCTGTGCTCAGTCTGTACCCAAAGATGCATTAGACTGTTTGTGGAGTTATGTCCAAGGGGGTAAAAGTTGAGAGTCTCTGGAACAAGCAAGACAAAGTGCATAAATATCAGAAATGATAGTGCTAGCAAATGCACACGTAATTCTAAACCATCTTTGGACTCTAGGCTCTCTGCTTCTAATCTCACCAGCCAAAAAGCTACTTCTACTCAATCAACACAATCCATGTCCATCCATCTCACCAACTATCACAAATATTACAAAAACAATCTATCCTACCCAAAACTAAACTCCGAAATATCTGTCTTCAAACAACATAAATATATATATCCAAACTACTACATACTCTAGCTTACTGTCACTTCTAGGCTTATAATTAGTGGTGATATAATTCTAATCCCAGTCCAAAAAGCACCCCTATAAAACTCCAACAAACACAAAACCTACTCAATCTAGCCCATAAAGGCTCAAACATATTACTCCTTAACCTAAACCTTAGAAGTATAGTAAACAAAGTCCAACAACTACATGCTACATTATCCTACTACTCTCTTGACATAGCTGCCTTCACCAAGACTTGGCTTAAGCCACATATATCTGTCAATGAAATAACCCCAACCAGATACAGCCTGTTTAGAGTGGACAGAAAAGAAAGAAAAATTGGAGGACTGGCTATAATGTAGAAGAATAACCTCTCACTAGTACCAGTGAATCTCAAGATACCCTAGGCAGTATATATGTCTTATCAGCCAAGCTCCTACTTAACCAAAATAAATTTATTAACATTATAGTCATCTACATCCTACCCGGCAATAATGTTCCCATTATTGACTATATCCTACAAACCATATCCATCACCATAGGTCACAAAACTATCATTCTGGGTGACTTTAATGTAGACTGGTCCTCCTGTAATTCACCCACTCCTAAAACCTTCAACCTATTTGGGTTCACCCAACTTATCCAGGGACCCACCAGGATAGATAAAAAAATTAGAAAAACAATCTACACTAGATTGGATGTTAACCAATAAACCTAACCTCTTCCTGACAGTCTTAGCGACCATATGCCAGCCTGCCTACCTACCTACTAAGGCAACATTCTAATCTCATCAAACGCAACATGCTTCACCAAATACGTAGTAAGAAAAACTTTAGCTCCCTAGACTTTATACAGACCCTAAACAAGTGTAATTAGACCATCCTGAAACACATGCCCCTTGATACAGCAGTAGAATATTTCAATAATACCTTTCTCAACATTCTTAACAGGCTAGCACTCCCAAGAACAGTTTGCTGTAAATCTAACTATACACCATAGCTCTCCAAAGACACAAGGACCCTCCTAAAGGAAAGAGATAAGATGTGGCAATTATGGTATTCCTGTAAAACCCATAATAATTGACTCACATTCCAACAACTTAGAAATAAAGCCAAACATCAGATTAACCTAGACAAGAAGAACTACTACAATAACTTACAGTTAAAACACCAACATAACCCCCAAAAATTCTGGAGCACAATTAAATCCATCCTTCTTCCAGGCCAAACAACAATTCGTCCCCCCGAATATTCCAAATCCCTCTGGTACCATTGCAGAAGAATTTAACAAATTTTTCACAGAAAGTATACTGTCTTTAATTAACAACAAGAATGTCAGCTCCCCTACCTCTTCCAGTCCCCCAAGCCAAATAGTACATCATTCTTCTTTCAACCTATACCCACAAAAACTATAGAAAAACTACTAAAGAAACTCAAACCCACCACCATTGCAGCTGACCACCTACCTGCAGAATACTTAAAAATAGCAGCAGAAGCCATATCCTACCATGTAGCAATTTTAATCAACAGATTTATCACAGAACAATACTCCCACAACTATGGAAAACTGGGCATATTGTCCCCATACACAAGGCTGGCAGCTCAACAGAGTTCACTAATTACAGACCTATTGTCATTTTAAACTTTTCTATCTAAAATCCTCTAAATATGTATTCATGCCCAACTTATTCACTACCTCAACTCCAACAACCTTCTTGCCAGCTCCCAACATGGTTTCAGACCCCACCACAGCACCACTACTGTGTTCCTTAACTTTTCCAATACCATCAATAAACTCTGTAATGAGGGCAAATTTGTCTCTGCGGTCCTCCTAGACATGTTCAAGGCCTTTGATACGGTCTCACACCACAGACTGTTAAATGTTCTCTCTAACCTGAACCTACATCCTTCTGTGGTCCTGTGGTTCCAAAGTTACCTAAAAGAAAGCCAACAAGCAATACTATGGTAACATAACCTTTCTATTCTCCCAGTCACAGTAGGAGTACCACAAGGTTCAGTTCTTGGCCCACTTCTATTCAGCATTTTCACTAATGATCTAAACACTGCTAGCCCACTAGCAACTATCATCTAGTATGCAGATGACTCTACCCTTATATGCCATGCTTCAGCACTTCAACAACTCCAGCAAATCATACAAAAGTCATTCTCTGAAGCAGAATATTGGCTATCAGAATCACAGCTCATACTCAACCCCCCCCAAAAAAAAAAAAAAAAAACCTCATGGTCTTCCAAACCTCCAGAGCCTCCCCCACTACCACTTTCTTCATCACTGCCAGACAGCACTATAGTTATTCCTGACACTCATACCAAGCTGCTAGGTATCACTCTCAACAATAAACTAAGATTTGACCTTCATGTCTCAGAAACTATTAAGAAAGTTCACAAAAAATGGGTGCTTTATACAGGAACAAAAAATATCTAACCAGTACCTCAAAAATAGCTATCAACAGAATCCATAGGTTCATAGGTTGGTACTAGGCTATCGGCCCTAGGGCCTACACAAGCCTAGCCATAACAATTCTCTGGATATTTCTTCTCACAATATTTACTTCCTGGACTCCTCTCTAGCAGGGTGACTGACATGATCCCCAGGGTGAATTTCCTATCTCCCATCCAATCATCAAGGTTCCTTTTGAAGAGGGCCAAGGAGGTGCTCTGCTTGACATTTATGGGCAGTCTATTCCAGAGTATGGGGAGTCTCTGGGTCAGGAACCTATCCGTCCAGCATGTTTTGTTCATTGTGATGACAAGGTTTAGATCCCTGGAGCATGTGGCTCTGAGGGATTGGGATTTCTTTAAGTGGAGCATGTCCAACAGCTCAGAGTTTGACATGGCCTTGTATGTTAAGCAGAGATCACCTCTCAGTAAACGATATGCCACAGAGTATAGCTGGAGTTTTTTAGACGGTCAGCATATGGCATCTCCTTTAGGCCTGTGATTCTTTTAGTGAGATATTTCTGTGGCCTTTCCAGCTGTTGCAGATGTCTTGTGAAGTACATACCAAACAAGACATTATACTCTATAATGGGTATAATGAAGGATGAGTACAGTGGGATAATGACCTCCTTTTTTCTGGATGAAAAGCCCTTAGTGATGAGGTGTGCCACATAGAAGGATTTCCTGACTGTTGTGGCAATGTGGTTATTGAAAGTGAGACCACTGTCAACCTGTGTCCCTAAGTCTCTCATCACACTTTCGATGTTTAGTGTACTGCCACCTATGTGGTAATTCATGGGTACATGTTTTTTTCCAAAGGGGATAATTATACATTGCTTGGCATTAAGCTTGAGCCCATGGCTCTGGCACCAGGCATCTGTTTCTCTAAGGCCCTTTTGTAGAATATCCACATCATTTTGGGATTCAGTAATGGCTTCCAGTTTGCAGTCATCTGCAAACTTTGTTAGCCAGAGTCCCTTAGTGTTGGCCTGTACTTCAGAGAAGTAGATGCCAAACAAGAGTGGTCCCAGGACTGAACCCTGAGGTACTCCACTTGTCACTTGCCTGGAGCTGGATTTGGAGTCGGCTACTTTTACAGTCTGGGTTCTGTCAGTAAGCCAGTTGGCAACCCATCGAGTGACATAGGGATTTATGCCCAGCTTAGTAAGTTTATCTATGATCCCAGAGTGGGGGATGGTGTCAAAGGCCTTGGCAAGGTCCAGATAGGCTGTTTGGACCACCTTACCCTCGTCCACAGCTCTGGAGACTGATTCAAAGAAGTCAATCAGATTCAGGAGACAAGATTGGCCCTTCACAAACCCAAACTGGGTGGGGTCCAGTGTTTAAAGTTTGCCAAAGTCTTTATTTATAAGTTCCATGATAATGCGTTCCATGCCCTTGCAGATCAGGCTCGTCAGACTGATGGGATGGTAATTCCCGGGATCCAAGGTGGATCCCCCCTTGTGGAGTGGGATAATTGTAGCTGTCCGCCACTCAGTGGGCACAAAGTCTGAGGTGAGGCTATGATTAAACATGACACTTAGGGGAGATGCCAGTTCATTTTGTAGTTCATGTAGTACACAGCCTGGGATGTCATCTGGTCCCATGGATGCTGTATTCTTAGCTTTGGAGAGTGTGGTTTCTACCTGTGTGGCCGTGATTACCAGAATCTGGCAATCTTTTGGTATTGAGATGGGCCCTTTAGGGGGTGAGAGGGGGATGAAGTTGGCACTAAATCGATCTGCCAGGATATTGGCAATATCCTTGGGATCAGTATATTTAATGCCATTCTGTTGAAGCTCAGAGCAGATCTGAGCATTGTCATTTAGATTCTTGACATAACTATAGAATGCCTTGTGGTTGTCTTTGGAATCTTTGGCAATTTTATTTTCGTAACTAGCTTTTGAGGATTTTATGAGGGATCTTAGTTTCTTACTGAAGCTGGTGAGGGAGTTTTTTGCATCCTGGGATTTTCCTCTTTTCTGCAACAATTTCTTCCTTCTGTTGTATAGTTTGTTTATAGCAGGGGACCACCAGATTGGCTTCCTTTTTTGGAGGAGAGCATCTTGGTTCTATTTGGGATGGCATGATTCATGCACAAGTGGATGTGCTCGTACAGTGCCTTAGTGTAGGATTCAGCAGTCGAACTTTCAGATCCCGTCTGCATGGGTGTCATGAAGTTTGTCACTTCTGACTTCAGTAGCATGAAGTTGGCTTTGGAGAAGTTTTTTAAGGAGGTTTCTTTACTGGGGAGTGGGGGTGGGATGTGGATGTCAAGGGTGATTTGCTTATGGTCAGACCTTACCAATGAGGGGGTGACCACTGGTGTGGAGCATCTATCTCCCATGTTGGTAATGAGCAGGTCTAGGATATTAGAGCCCCTAGTGGGACAATGGATTAGTTGATCCAGGGCGTTGGAATTTATCACTTCCAAGAGCCATTGGGAAAAGGAGTTGGTACCCAAGTAGTTTTCCCAGTTAATGGCAGGGTAGTTGAAATCACCCAGTATTAGGGTGTTTGGTTGTATCTTAATATTTTCCAGTATGTTTAGAAAGGTGTAGTGAGAATCTTGGGGCATGGTGGGGGATCTGTATCAAACTACAATTTGGATTGCAGTCTTACCTAGTGCTAGTTGCACCTGGAGAGTTTCAGATGCATTGTGCTGGACAACTAGCCTGGAGGTGTGAATATCCTTGGTGAATATGGACACTTATCCACCTTTAGTGTTTCGGTCTTGGTTTTGTGGCCGGAAAGTGTGGTAAGAGTTGTAGCCTGGTACTGCAGGGGTGCTCTCTGGAGCCTTGATCCAGGTCTGAGTTACTGCACAGATATTGATGTTCTCCATTTTTAGGAGTGCCTCGAGAGAGTGCATTTTGAGGTTTAGACTTCTAGCATTGAGTAGCATTACCTTCAGATTTTGCATGCTTGTATCTGTTACGGTGGTGGTTTTGTCCTTTGAACCTTGCTTAAAAAGGGCACTATAGGGGTGGCAAGAGCTTTAGCTAGCAACCTGAATCCCAGGGGTGACAGGTGCAGACCATCTCTGGCAAAGCATTTTGGTTTGTCGATCATGTCTTCCCAGGCAGACAGATACCGGATCCCCTATGAACGACACCAGAAGCTTAGCCAATTGTTGAAGTCAATTATTTTGTCCTTATACTGTGGTATCATTCTGGGCGAAGGCAGGGTACTACTCAGGGCTAGGGTCATACTAGTCTGGGCCACATGATCTGAGAGCTCTTCCATGTCTCTTTTCATGTAGTCCAGGGAGGTACGTCTCAAGTCATTCACTCCAGCATGGACAATGACAGAGTCGTATTTGTACTTGTTGTGGAGTGACTTGAGTGCATGCGTTATGTGGCGGATCCTGGCACCCGACAGGCAGCTGACTGTAATTTTTCTCCTTGTTCAGCCTGGTGAGTGGGATATCAGTGTGCCTGACTATAGAGTCACCTATGACTAAAGTGTTGGGTACATTGTCTTGCCTTAGGGGCTGTTGTTGGGTGGCACACTGGTGTTGTGAGCTATGTGTCACTTTGGTTGTGACTGGTGTTTGCTTGCGTTTCAGCTTCGGAGGTCTTTGTTGCATTTTATCAACTCTCCTATATATTCTTCAATTCTTGTTAATCTAAAAAAAAAAACAGATCTAAAGAAGCTAGATCAATGTTACAATAAAATAGCCAAATTTGCTTCTGACTCCCCAAGTCATATACACCACTGTGACATATTAAAAAAACTGTCCTAGCTAGAACTCCTGTAGCTTCTTTTGTACAATCAGCTAACCATGGCTCACAATATAATGTATCAGGCCATCATAACACCCGCACTACAAAACATTCTCCAAACCTATTCAATCAACTGTTTCCTTTAATCAACTAATACATACTTACTACAGGTAACCAAATCAACAAACACTGCCGGAGACTCCCCATACTCCCACCATGTAACAAAAATTTGGAACTCACTTCCATTAAACATTAGAACAGCTATTAAATGTAATGACTTCAAACGCCTGCTCAAAAACATCCTTGCTGATTCTTGGCTTTGTACATGTACTACTCCTGGTTAGTGCAGCCAGTGGCGGCTGGTGACTTCAAATCAAAGGGGGGCTGCAGGGGACAGCTGAATGGGAGGGGGTCAATGGGAAGGGGTGTGGCCATGTAGAAAGGGGAGGGGCTATGCTCAAAACCACAAAAACTGTAACTTTAATTAAATACGCTATCCTGTGTGCCAAACCATCATGATGCGAGTCCAATCAAGACAAAATGAAGTGTAGAAGAAAAAAAATATTTTAATACATTGGCTGCATGACAGCTTACTTAATATCTAGATGGAAACAACAAGGTTGTGAGGCATGAAAAAATAAATTACTCTTTAAATACATTACTGGAATGCCAGTCAAAATTAAGTATAAGAAAAACAAGCAGCACTCTACTCAAACCACTTCTTG
The DNA here is from genome assembly GCF_019279795.1 of Protopterus annectens. Classification (NCBI taxonomy): domain Eukaryota; kingdom Metazoa; phylum Chordata; order Ceratodontiformes; family Protopteridae; genus Protopterus; species Protopterus annectens. The sequence continues at coordinate 1,779,216,645 of NC_056737.1, forward strand.
CACTGCAGTTCTAATTATAATTTATATTCAGCTTTATTAAAGTACCAAGTAACATGCTGAAAGTAGAAATCTCTGATGCCCCCACTTGTAAAAATGTTCCTTATCCAAAAAAAGACCTGCTGCCTGACAGCTATCTACTTGTTTCATGGGGAAAACATGATCAAAGTAAAAAATGAAAAGCAAACAAGAAATAAGCTCCAGATACATTGCTTAAAAGGATTACTGTACAGGTTATGGACCACACGATTGGCATTCTGTTTAGTTTATGGGTAAAGCCTGCAGAGATGACTGGAAGTCTCCAAGTGTAATTAGCTTCTTAAAATAATGTAATCCTGTCCTTTATTACAAATACTGTCATGTGCATTTCAATACCCAAGGCTTATACATTATCTAGTTAAGTATTCTCTACATGGCAACAACAGAAAGGCTTTCAATGTTGGCAATTCTTTAACAGTATGCTTATTAAAGGAAGCTTACTTGCATCTTACAATCTCAGCCAAGCTTACCTGATGGACATTAAAGTGTTGCTACTTAAACACAGAGCAACAGGCACTTTGAGTAATAAGCATAAATCAACAGTACAAAAAATATGACAGAAACCAGACCATTCTGCAAAAATCAAGGACAGATGAAAAGCCACTCTAGTACTTGTGTCTACCTTGGATGTGGGGGGGGGGGGTACTCTGCACATTTACACTGCATAACTACTCCTTGCCTTGCTTCAACACATCCAGAGTCACTACATGGGGGAGTGGGGTGCAACAAGTATGTCACAATTTGAAATATCTCTGGCTGACTGTGATGACCCTGACACATTTGTCATACCTCTCAACCTCGGAGCAAGAAATCTGGACAAAGCCATACAAAGAAGTTGGACAAAGGCCGAAAAATAAGGACAATTTTTTAAATATTGCTCTTATAAACTTAGAAAGATAATAGAATAGGTCTTGCATTAGTATGAATTTTCTGAATGGTATGAAATCTGAAACTCAAATGTCTGTCATTATTTTCTAACTTCAGTCTTTACTGATTTACTAATTGAATAGATGAGCTTGTAAATATTGTAAATAGTTTTAGGATTTGCTTTATGGAATACTTTGGGGCTTAAAACTGCAACTGTTGATTAAATAAAATATAACTCAGTTAAAAAAAAAAGAACAGAAAGTGCTTAAGTGCTTTTTCCCTATCTCAACCAGATTGGAGAACAGCACTAGGTGTTACGTAAGCCAGCAATGGTTCCGTCAACAGCAGTTTTTTTTTTCCAGGAGACTTGAAACTTTACATGAGCCAGTAAATTCCTTTCTGAAATACTTACAGAAATATAAAAAGTATACCAATTTGCATAATTAACAGTAAAAATAGCATGCACCCTGTCAAGATGTATATCTTGCAATGTGAAATAAAAGTTTATTCAGCATCACCAATGGTTTATGTTAAAGGTTGTATATCATTTGTTTTTTGGAATATTAATGCATATGTATAAATGCTTCATATGCCTATAATCATTAGCCAGCTATCAGTATCTCTAGTATAGTGTATTAAACATGAAATGTGACAAAGTATGTTTCTCTCCCACCATGGTATTTCACATTATACCCCTCAAGGGCATATAGCTCACTTAGCAACAAGAATATGAATGTAAAAATGAAAATATTAAAAAGAAGTTATATTGGTTAATATCTCAGACTAAAGTTATTTTGTTTGTTACACTTTGAACTTTCATCTGCTTCCTATTGATTGTTAATGAATCTAGCCAATAAAAATGTCATGATACCATAAGGAGATGTGTGTTAAAAGCAAAGGTGTTGTAGGTGTGAATTAATTGATAGAAAGTGGATTAACTATACAATGAGCAAATAGGTACAAATATATGTGGAAAAATTAAACAGTATCCATGTTGAATTGTTATCCATGCAGTCAACCAAATACAAGAAGTGAAAATTCTGAAATCTTTTAAAATATAGCTTCACTATACTATGGGTAAAACAACTTTTCTGTTAATATACCATCATTGTACTGTGCATGTCAGGTTCTTTTATCAGAGTAGTTTGTTTAAGAATGCATATTGCAATTGCTTTTATGCTACTAAACTAAAGCTTTATCAAGCACTAAAACTGTATTGATTGTAATATAATTTATGTCCCCTTTGGTAGAACTTTAACATTAGCTACCCACCTGCATGTTTAGAATAGTGGAATTATTACATAATAATTATCACTATAATAGGAATGTAAACATGGGCTACCTTATTGAGCAATGATGTTACATGTCTTATATGAAGGTGGTACATGCTCCCCTTTTGTTTTTGAGATTTGGCAGTAATATTACTTCTCTGCCTTTTGGCTAAGATGATGTCTGTATGAGTATATGCCAAGCAATACCAATTAGCAATCTTTCTACAAGCAATAAAAGAAAGTAGTCTCATTATAGTGATGGTCATCCTGATAATTGAGTGAACAACTGTGACAAACTTTGCTGCATCAAGTAAATGCAGTTGGTATCCATAAAAGTACAGTCTGCAGTGCTAACACACAGTCACATACTTGAACAGCCATGTCACTGTGGTATTGCAGTGCAGTGAAGAAAATGTATGGTGGTTCTCCAATACACCAGGGAACAAACACATGGCCATGTGTCAGTTTTAAGATGTTGCCCTCTTGCATACCATCTTCAGTTACACTGACTGGATATACATTGCCATAAAAGGCACTGATAGGACCAGTGTGTAATAATACTTACAGAGGAAGGTCTACTGCTCCTTAAGTTGAAAATAGGATACAGCACTTATGGAACAATCAACAGTACATTGGCGTGGTCTTTCAGAAGTATCAATAAAGTACATATTCATACATGGTAGATGCCACTTCTGCACCACCTGTTCAGAGTAAGACAATACAAATGGACATCTGATAGATAACTAGGTACAAAACACAAATGTTACATGCATGGCACAGAGCATATAAAAAGTATCAAAATGCAAGGCACTTTATGTGCACAACAGGTAATGCTGGCTACCTGCTACAGCCATCACTAATGAGATAGATTCACTACACAGCTACAGCCGGTAAACACTGATATGAAAAAGCATACAGTCATAGCTGAGGAAAAGATGAGTGGGTCTCTGGGCTGCTGAACACATGGTTCAGCGTCAAGGACACCTTGGTTGTACTTATTAGTTTACATCCATAACATAAAATTGTTTAGCAAATATAAGGAAGCAAATGGGATAGGCCACAAATAAGAAAAAAGCCATTTCAGGAAAACCTTGCCAGCTTTCATGTAAATCACATTTCATCAAAAACAACCAACATATATACACACTTAAAGTAATTAAAATTAAATGAATCACATGATTAATGCTTCAGACATCTTACATTTAGCACTTGGATTAATTGAGGCTCTTTCATTCAATCTAGGCATGGTGTAAATATTTAATATCACAATCTCATTACATTTTTTTAAATTTCTTCTGAACTGTTTATATTACCTTTTCTCATATTGCTATATAGCATCTGTAAGGCCAGGAATTTTAATTTATGTTTGCTTCCCCTCTCCAACTAATTTTAATACAATGTACTTGTTACACAATTTCTTCTAATATCAGGTATGTGTTCAAGTGTTCTCTCTCCCTGAAGTTTTTATAAACAAACCGTGAGGTATGTGATTGACAAATGCCAATAAAAACAACATGTACAGTATTACAATCAATATCGTTTTTACAATAAATTATTTCAGTAATAGGATATTTCATATTCTTAATACATTTGCCACATCCATATGCTGTACAGTTTAAGCACTATAATGCAGACCTACAATATTATTTTTAATACATAACTACTGTTTCATTTTCTCTATTCCTCTGTCACACAGTCATACACACACACACACACACACACACACACACACACACACACACCCCTTCTGAAGCCAACGACCATCCGACCATGTCTCCTACCTTCTGAAGCCAGCGACCATGTCTCCTACCTTCTAAAGCCAGCGACCATGTCTCCTACCTTCTAAAGCCAGCGACCATGTCTCCTACCTTCTGAAGCCAGCGACCATGTCTCCTACCTTCTGAAGCCAGCGACCGTCTGACCATGTCTCCTACCTTCTGAAGCCAGCGCGACCATGTCACCTACCTTCTGAAGCTAGCGAGATCATGTCTCCTACCTTCTGAAGCCAGTGACCGTCCGACCATGTCTGCACCTACCAGCGATGACCGACCCACAGGGAAGCCACATAATCCAACATAACCGATCGCTCTACACAATGCCCGCTCAGCAAAATCCCCGCGAGAGCTGAGAGAGAGCTCTCAGCTCACTCCTCATTGGCTCTGACTGCAAGAGAAGCAGTCGTTGACCACACAGATTTCTGGGTATCCTACAGCACAGGTTGCTGGGTACCTGTTTTTCTGCATACGGATTGCCGATAAAGGCAGTCTGAATAGATTTTCTGTTTCACGGATTTATTTTCTTGTTTTTCTTTGTAGGTGGGAGGGCTGCAGACCAGCAGTCCGATAGGACGAGCCACCCCTGAGTGCAGCTAAAAACCTTCTCAAGTATAAAACTCTCTGTAATATGTTCTGTCAAATTATCAGCATATCATTTCTGAGTACCTTAACTGTCCTGCAGATTTTTTTAGATTCTAATACTCCTCTTTTGCTGTTGCTAATGATGTATATTGTATTTTATGTATGTAACAACTGTAATTTCTCTGTACTTATGTATTTCTATATGTGGAGTTTTTCTCCCCAGACCTCTGCTGAAAATGGGTTCTTTAACCCAGTCAGACTATCCCGGTAAACAAATGTTAAATAAATAAACTAATTAATAATTAGTCAACACCACAGTGATGTGATGCATAAACAAGGGGGCACTAGTTCCTACTCCCTTTGCAGACTAGCTATGGTAGACAGAATTAGAGACTCAGTTCAGTCTCTCCCCTCCAGACTACCTACATTTTGCCAGAGCAAAGCATATTGCAGACAAGCTGAACAGGACCAAGGCAGACGCTCTCAAATTGGACCATCTGCAGGGAATGCCTCAAGCAGAGTTGTTTGCCTCTAGCCACAACAGACTGCTTCAGAACTCCTTGCGCACAGGACTGGAACACAGATACCTTTCATTCCCATAGTTGGGAATATTCCTGTATGCCTTTCCCCCTTTCCTTTGATAACCAAGGTTTTTCTAAAGGTTCAGAAGGAGTCTTCAAGGATACCTGAGGTGAGCTCCTTTTGGTCTAGGCATTAGTTGTTCTGCTTTCTTTTGAGAATAGCTAAGGGTAGTTACCACAGGCTTCCTTACAGAATGGACTTAATCACACAAGGCAGGGTTGTTTGATACCCCCAACCTTCAATGTATTTAACTGTCTGCCTGGATGATAGAATTTTAGTACCTTTTAGACATCTTTTTCTGAGGACATGCAGTAAGTATTAAAGGAGGCAAAAGAAAGTAGAAAATCAGATATGGGTAAATGGAAAAGATTTTCTAGTTACTGTGATGACAAGAACAAGATCCCTTTCAAGGTATAGACTCCTTGGTTATACTATATACTTGTGAGTGAATATCCTTTGACATTTTTTACTCTTTTCTTAGGATTCATATTTAAGCTATCTCTGCTTGTCTGTTCTTAAAGCCCCCTTTTCACCCTAACTGTATTGAAACAGTTTGTGAGCAGAATTTAAATAAATGTCCATCTAGAAGACAGGTTGCTCCTTCTTGGGATCTAATTTTTGCAGTGCAGAAATGTAAACAATTTCCTCTTGAATCTGCCTATGAGGTGATTTACGCCCTTATTTGGTAAACAGCATTACGCATTGCTCTGACTTTTTCAAGATGACTGTCTAAGTTACAAGCTGTTATGATGAGTCATTCCTATTTCATCATTCACAGAGATAGGGTAACATTGAGAACAAATCATACCTTTATAACTAATGTTGTTTTAGAGTTTAAATTGAGCAAGACAATCCATCTCCCCGTTTTCTTTCCAGAACCAAAAAAAAAAAACGTGAAGGAGAAAGAACTGGCAAATCAGATGCTACACTGACAGGACAAAAACCTTCAGGACTTCCAATCAACTGTTTATTTCCTCTGAATGTAAGATAAAGAGACAATTAGTGTCAAAATGATAATGACTTTAAATGTCTGGACCTGCCAGAGTGAGTCCCAAAATCTGGAGACTGAATGGCTGAAAGACAGGACTTATGTGTACTAAGTCTGAGATGCCATTTCTCGAAATATTCCCTTTTGAGGTGTGAGGGGGGGGGGGGCTGTCCTGCACCAAAAAGAAGTTTAAAGGAGAAGAGTGATTTTGAAATCTACCCTTCTCTTGTGTTTTCTCTCTTTTTTTTGGCTTGTTTGCACTCAACATTTTGAGTGCCAACATCTCAGTAAGGAACTATCAAAACAGATAATTTCTAAATGATTGTCATATACTATTGCTTTTTGTTATACTCACCATAACAAGACACTTCCAGGGAAAGTCAGGACCCACTTTACCAGGTTTCTGGTTGTTTCTGTGGTTTTTTGTAAAGGGCTGGACCTGAGAAATATAGTAAAAGCAACAACTTGGTCATCTGTATACACCAGAGCAGGCTTTACCAAGGACTACTTTCTAGGGTTCTTGGACTCTGATCTGTCTTCTTTCTCCCTTTCTGTCTAAGCTCTGGTATTCATGCCATATAACTTAGGCTACTATAACAGTGATGTAATGATGAACACAGTACATCATCATCATCATCAGCCCCTTTTTCCCATTTTTCTACATGGGGTCGGGATATTGCTTTAACTGTTGCCAGCTCTCTCGATGTAGTGCCACACTACTGCCTTCAGCATTCATGCCTGACTGTCACAGATCTTCTTTGACACAATCCATCCACCTCTTTGCTGGATGTCCTTGCTTCCTGTTACCTTCTTCCTGTCTGTCCCAAATCTTCCTCACCATATTGTCTTCTGCTTTTCTGCACATGTGTTCAAACCACGGCAATCTGTTCTCTTTGATCTTTTCTGCAATTGGAGCTACTTTGACCTCTGCTCTTATGTCCTCATTTCTTCATCTTCCCCACAATGTGCATCCTACCACCCTTCTCAGGCACTTCATTTCCATCACCTGTAGCTTCTTCAACTGTCTGCCTTTACTGCCCAGGTTTCTGTACTATACAGTAGTACTGGTTGCACCACTTCCTTGTACACCTTACTTTTCAGCTTCTTTGGCATTCTTCTGTCATAGATTACACCTGACATTCTATGCCAATTGGCTGCAACCCCTGTGATTCTAGCTTTGACCTCTTCATTTAGACTTCCCTTTTCCTCAACCACCCCTCCCAGATACTTGAAGCTGTTTACCTATTCCACTATCTTCCCTTCTATCTCTGTTCTCAACTTCTGATTTCCCCAATTTGCTGCCATTACCACTGTCTTATCTGTGCTTAGTTTCATCCCATGTGCCTTTAGTTTTGCATTCCATTCTCATATCCTTTGCTGAAGTTCTTGCTCAGGGTCTGCTTAAAATGCCACATCATCTGCAACTTTGTTGATATGTCCCCTCTGACCCGTTTGCTAATGTAGTCCATCACCAGTATGAACAGCAGTGGGCTCAGAGCTGAACCCTGGTGTACACCCATTTTCACTGGAAACCCCTCTGTGAGGCTGAACACTGTTCATACTTGAGTCATTGGATCCTTGTACATGGACTGCACTAATTCTACCAATGTTTCTGGGATTTCAAACCACCACAGTACTGCCCAAATCAGCTTTCTTGGGACCTTGTTGTATGCTTTCTCCAATTCTAGGAATGCCCAGTTGGACTCTGTCCTCATCTCTAGCTTCTTTTCAAGTAACTGTCTCACTGCAAACATTGGGTCAATTGTGCTGCACCCTGATCTGAATCTGAACAGCTCATCTCCTGTCTTACATTCTACTACTCTGCGCATCCTCTCCAGAACTTTCTTGTTCAACTCCACCTATTTCCTCCTTTTCTTGGGGTGCTAAAGCCATGAGTAATTCCTTGAACTGCTGTACTTTCTCTCCAGTCAACTTCCAGGTCTTCAACCTGGTCTCTGTTGACCTTAGAGCCTTCTCTGACCACTGCTTGCAGCTAAGTGTGGCAACTATTGGTTTATGCTGTGGGCCGACTGTTTTGCTGGGGATGACTTTGCAATCATGGAGTCTACCCCAGTTCCTTTTGCTTAATAGGAGAAAGTCTACCTGAGTTGCATGTTGGCTACTGTTGTATGTGATCTTGTGACTGCCTCTCTTTCTGAACAATTGGCTACTATTAAACCATTTGCCAAACATAAGTCTAGAATGGTGTCTCCTTCTTTATTCTTGTTGTCTCACCCGTGTGGACCCAGGCAGTCCTCATATCCTGTTCTGTCTGTCACAATAAGCGCATTCAAGTCACCCATTATCAACACCAATTTCTGTTGTCCTGCTTTATCTAGTAGGTCGTGCAACTAGCACTCTTTTCCTTACTATCACAACCCTGTTGTGGGGCATAGGTTGAGATTACGAATACTGCCCTATCATTACACTGGATTCTGACTGCCATGAGTCTATCATTAATTCTGATGATATCCCTCACTACCTTCTGAAGCCTCTCTCTCAACACAATTCCTGCACCATTTCTAGCCTGTCCCCCTCCAGAGTAGTAGAGTCTGGATCCCAAGCCAAGTAGCTTTGCTGCACTGCCCTTACATGTTGTCTCTTGTATACATAGGATGGCCAGCCTCCTCTGTATCATCATGTCATCCACTTCCAAACTGTGTCCTGTCAGTGAACCTACATTAAGAGTAGCAATTCAAAGTTTATGTTTGGCAGGATGGGTGGTTTTACATCCAGATTTTCACTCAACAGAGCTTGAGGCAGATATACCCCTCCCATCGTTAGCATGGGTTCCTGAAGTAGGTCGGATGCCCATTTTGGCGACATTAGTCAATATGACCAAATCACCTAGAGCCATATTTGCACCACTGAGTGGCAAGCTCTGCCACAGCATGCAATCTGTCATCCATGTTCTCCTATCTTGAGGATACAGTGCACTACAGTAGATACCGAAAGCAGTTGGTCTGTACAACTCTTCCCCCTATAGGGCACCATGTAGAGTCTGTGCTGCTGCCCATAGCAGGGAGGAACCTCACGGAGACACAGGGAAAACATGCAAACTCCAAACAGGTATTGGTCAGAGGTCAGGATCGAACCTTGTACCTTGTGAATGGGAGGCGAAGACCTTAACCATTATGCCAACTGGTCACAGTACAGTTGCATAATTAAACTTACCATAACAGCAGATGTTTGAATAGATCACTGTTGCAGTAGCTGTACCCTCCATCAATCCTCCTCTTTTTTACTGTTTTTATGCCAGAGTGTAGGATTTGTATTATTATTGCTCATATCTGGCAGGGCTCTAGCCTCCTTCTTCTGAGGCAAGAATGCTTTGACGTTTTTGCACCCTAGCTCCTGATTTTTCTAATGATATCTTCCACTTGTACAGTGGGTTCAATGTGTGAAATGTGCTTGAAAGGCCTTGGAAGCTGCCTGGTTGGTCTGATCCTTGGAAGGACACTCCATATAGCTTATATTACTGCAACAGTGATCTGTTAGCATATCTGTTGTTATGGTAAGTTTACTTCCACAACTGTAATTTCTCAGTCATGAGCCAAGCTTATATATAGCTTTTTCTCCTGCCTGATGTCTATGAGATGCATATTACTGTGGTAGCTGTAGACCATTTTTTAAGTCAACTGTGTAGTTTACATGATGCAGTGTCAGTCTTTTTTAATATCTTACTATATTTAAAGAGTGGTAGCACTTAATCTTGAACTGTTATTTATTTACGAGAACAATGATTTATTGTTCTCAAGAAATGCAGTTCTCTATCATATGAAATTTGGGAATTATAACTGTGATTTTAAATGCAATTTCCATTCATTACTGTAATTTCATTATACTTATGCTTAGATAAATAAATATGGTTTACATACCAGCTGGTGAAAGTATATATTGGTGAGGAAAACAAAATGTGTAACTTATCAAAAATCAGCTGACCACATATATATATATATATATATATATATATATATATATATATATATATATATATATATATATATATATATATATATATATGTATGTATGTTGGTCCCCTTCAGATGATCGAAGTTTTAAAACTCTGACTTTCATATGACTGAGACCATATGATCGAAGTTTTAAAACACTGAACGTTCTAAATGGAGATCACTATACATTACAGAACGGGAAAGTTTCCCTTTTCCTTGCTGTAGTGCGATGTTGGAGTTGGTATATTTAAATAGCAGGGGGTGTGGGGGTGCAGGGGGGCTTGCCCCCCTGCAAAAATGTCCAGGAAAATTTTTCTGCTTTGGTTTTATTTTTATTTCACGTGTTCAAAGTTTTTGAAACTTTGATCTTATGGTCTCGGCCATATGAAATTTGAAGTTTTAAAAGTTCGATCATCTGATGTAGACCTATATATATATATATATATATATATATATATATATATATATATATATATATATATATATATATACAGGTTTACTATCAAAATGTGGAAAATTAAAACATTTTTCCACATTTTTATCAAATTAGTTTTTTGAATTTGGCAAAGCAGACTTACCAAAATGTCAGAAATGGTAACCACAGTATCGACATTCGAACACCAGAAGTTCCATATCAAAAGTCCATGTTACCAGTAACACTTTTGTGGGGGGTGCAAGCCCCACTGTACCTCCCATGTGGAGGGCTGCACCCCCACCCCCCTGCATATAATATATTCCAACTCCGCGATCACACCACAGTGAGGGAAAGGGTAAATATATATACATACATAAAAATTAGCAGGGGGTGGGGGTGCAAGGGGCTTGTCCCTTGATAAAAAGTGTTGTTTTTTTTTTTTTTTTTTTTGATAATTTGAGTTTTGAGTATGCATACTTGATCACTTTAGTTTTGATATTTCAAGTATATGACTGTCATATACTTATATATGGGTCTACTAAACACAACTGAGACACATTTACTCAAGGCATACATCTTTGCTGCGACTTGCTCATTTTGGTAAGTGCTCTAACTGCCATTAACTCTGATCGTAACCATACATACTCTCACTTAGTGCCTGACCTAATGTCATCCATCCCACATTAAACTTAAACCCTCCTTCTTCTTCCCATTTTGGCCTTCTCCCTAAACCTAAAATGGGTCTATATTATAACAGCGAACGCTTAAAATAACGAACACTGTATAATTGACCCCAAAAAAAAATGAAAACACAAATTTGCGAACAAATGGAACAGTGATTTTTTTCTCCCGGGAAAAAATCTCTGGTCCACAAAAAAAAAAAAAAAAACTCAGAGATTGCACCACAGTGGAGGAAACGGCAAAGTCCCAAAAACGGCCCAGTGATTTTTTCCCTGGGGAAAAAAATCACTGTTCCGTGCCTTTGGGATTTTGCTGTTTTGACATTTAGCTGTCGATTAAACAACATTCGCTATATTAAGCGTTCTCTTACTTAATAGGGAACCACCTAAAATCCCCTTTTCCATCCTGTCCATGATCATTGCCTAAACCTAAAATGCCTGCCCCCCAACCCTAAAGTCCCTATTGCTCCCAATATCTAAAATCCCATTTCCCCCTCCCTAAACCTAAACTTTGGATCAGTGTCTAAACCTAAAATCTCCTTCTGCCTCCCATACATGATTGCTTCTTAAAACTAAAATCCATCTATCTCCCTCTCTAACCTTAAATTCCCTATCATTCTCTAAACCTAAAATGCCCACCCCACTCCCTAATCCTAAAACTCTGCAGTACACTCCTCATCCCCCTCTCTAAGCCTAACACCACCCTCCACCCTCCCCTACATCACTTACCTGTTCTGCATTGAGCACTTGCTTCCGTTCATCTCCTAGAATGTAAGCAGATGGTATTGCACCTGTGTGGCTGAACTCATTTTCAAGTTTAAGCACTAGCAGCTGGTTGGTCAAGGTTATAGCTGTTCGACTCACTGGGTGCGAGTTACTAGGATGTGATTAGCTGGGCTTGGAGTGGCTGTAGGGATCCCTATATACATATGTATACTGCATTATGTTGAGTGTGTGTGTCTTTGTGGTCAGCAGCTTTTTAATCGAATGCATATGATTGACTAAACAGCTGATCGACAGGTCTGTAAGCTTGCACAGTTTGCAGTGTTGGAGAATATGCCCTTACTCCTTGTTTGTGCAACCTCTGAATTAGTATATGTAATTAACAGGTGATTTAGGTGCGGGGGGGGGGGTTGCCCCCTTCACAAAATGTTGTTTTGATTTGTTTTTTAACAAATAAGATTTTGCATGTGCCCAGGCTGTTTCTCTGTGTTTGCATACTGGTGTATCAAGTTCTGTGTTGTTGACCTTATGATATATATATATATATATATATATATATATATATATATATATATATATATATATATATATGTGTGTGTGTGTGTGTGTGTGTGTGTGTGTGTATGCATGTATATATGGGTCTACTTCCGATGATCAAACTTTTAAAACTTCAAATTTCATATGGTCGAGACCTTATGACTGAAGTTTCAAAACTTTGAACACCTGAAATAAAAATAAAACCAAAGCAAAAAAAAAAATTCCTAGAAGTTTTTCCAGGGGGTAAGCCCACCTGTGCCCCCCCTGCTATTTAAATATACCAACTCCGAGATCACTTTACAGCAAGGGAAAGGGAAAATTTCCCATTCCACTCTGTATGGAGATCTCCATTTAGAACGTTCAAAGTTTTTAAAACTTCGATCATATAGTCTCAGCCATATGAAAGTTGGAGTTTTAAGACTTTGATCATCTTTCCTTCATAAAGATTAGGGAGAAGTAGCCATGCAATGCCTCTGTTTTTCTGGTTGTCTTGATCTCCTTCCCATTCTTCCTCAGCCTGGCTAGGTCAGCTACAACCTTCTTTCTTTTTTGTATACAATTAACATATTATTTGTTCTCTTGCTTCACATCTTTTTCCAGCTCCCTTTTAACTTATACCTTTGCTTCTGGTATTTCATTTGTTGCCTTTCTGCTTGTCTCCTTGTGCTCTGCTTTCCACCCTCACCCCCTTCCTTTCACCACCTATTTGTCCTTTCATTTGAGCTAATCACTAGCCTTACATTCGGATATACCCACACTGGCAATCTCTCATTTCTCCAGTTTTTGCTTCTTCCACATGCTGTTGACTAGAAAATTCATTCTTAATAAGCTCATCCAGACAAATATGAAGGCCAGATGATCTTCAAGTTCAGGTAGCCATAACCACTGAGCCACTCTTCTTTCCTGAAAGCAAACTTTTCATGCTATGCAGTAAGAACCAGACATTTTTTTCAGAATTTGGGCATACTATTTTTTCACAGCCCCAAATGAGATTTTGCACTTTAAATAAAACCAAAAAAGTCTCAAACTGCCCAAATCTCAGACACTCTAAAACAAAAAGTACAGAAGTTTATTAATATAAGCACTTTTGTTAGGGTTGTCACCTTTCATTGTGGCTAAAACCGGAGTAAGGCCACACCCCTCGCATCACCAGTAACTCTGTCCATCCCCACCCTCTCTCGCACCCATTTTGTGATGTTGCAATGACATCACCTGGCAGGGAACACCCTCTTTTTCAGTTCCTGATGCCGGCTTTCGGCTGATTTACAAACTCCGATAGTCTGTATCCTTTTTTAAAACAGAATACCGGAGTTTGTACAGTGTTTTCCAGACTACCGGAGAAGCAATTTGATTTCAGATAGTCCAGAAAAAATTGGAGGGGTGGCAACCCTAACTTTCATCCAGCTGTAAACAATGGACTTCATCAGATAAAAACGATTCTCCACTTAAACATTTTATATTCTGTTAAACACTGCCATCTAATGGATGACTTGCTAATTATGTTGAAAATGTTAAAAAAGTCAAATAAATATTGTATGTAATAAAACACATAAAAACTTCACAAATCATTTCATAGACTAATTGTCAATAAAAACAATGCATAATTTGATTAAAGCTAAAACTTTAAATCCTAGACCTAATGTTCATTAATAAACTAATAATGGTAATCTTGTCATTGATCCCTGGTGAAGGCCTGTAGCGTTCAACAGGGCTTGCCAATGTAATTCACTTCTTTCGATGTGGGATTCCCAGTCACTACCCTTCTCAAATGGTGGTACCTTTTCCAATATAAAAAAATGTAATTTTTTTCAAAATTCCCACATATGTTGGAATGTTTATACAATGTGTTGTTGTTGTCCTTTCTCTTGATAGCATAGCAGAGGTGGTAGATTCTGTGCTTTAGGGTGTTCACCATCTTCCCAATGTAAAATGCTGAACATGAATTACACTGGGCTAAATACACCACCCCCATTGTATTACTTTCCATTAGAGTAAATGGTTTTCAGGTAGTTTGCCATTTTAATACTGGAGTCTTCATAAATTAACTTAAACTGGCTACAGGTTCCACATTTAACTATACCCTCACACAGCTATTTTGTACTCCCATTTCCTAAGGGTTGTACTTTCAGATTTGTTCTTCAAATTGACCTCAAACTTATAAACTATGTTGGGGTTCTGGTCCAACTTGTCTACCAGTCCCCGAGCTTTGATATATCTATCCCAGTTGTGTGTTAAAATGTTTTTAACATCCTTGCTTCTGCTACTGAAACTGCAAACATAGGCTCTGTAATAGTTGTGGATACTAACTCCAGTACTAACCATTTGGGAATCCCTATTCCCTGCTCTACCCCCCAAAGCCTCAAGTCCGTGTTTTAAAAATCCTGTCTTTCCTTAACCACTTCATCCATCGACTTCTCAGTAAAATCCACTAGTTATTGCCTATCCCTGAACATAGTAGTCAATGTCTAAATTTCATCAAACAATGTGCAGTCTTCTGACACTAAGCATGATAGTCTAGTAAATTGTGTCTTAACCATGTTTCTCTTCTGCCAAACTGGATGGTGACTGTTAAAATGTAGTAAACTGTTACAATAGGTCTCCTTTCTAAAGATTGTGGAAATAAAACCCCTCAGACATCTTTAGAAATGTTTGTGTCGAAAGAGTCAATAGTTAGCTCATCATTTTGATCCTTAAACTGTAAGGAAGATGTAGTGTTGTTCAGATACTCCAAAAAAATCATCAATTGCTGAACTGCTGCCAGACCATATAATAAATATTTCATCCAAAAATGCAAGTAACTGTTGATAAATATGCTCCCATGATGACCCTCCCCCCAGATTTTTTAAAAGTATTCCACTTCTAAATACACAAAATGTTGGTTAAAAGTAGTTCCATAGCCTCCACCACAATTTCAATTCTATGTGCTGTTAAGTTAGAGCCACAAACTAAGGCTTTCTGAAACCACTCCAGTCCTTTATGGTAAAACCAAAAAAGTGAAATAATGTTTAACAAACTGAAAACATCATGACTTGCCTGAATACAAAACAAGGGATCCCCTTTGCCCTATCATTCAGATCAACAGATTGTAATAAATTACACTTCTTCATTGCTAGTAAACACTTAACTGGCAGTGAATTTAAAACCCTAAGCCATCACATTACATGACTAAAAATGACGAATGGTAATGACAGCGTAGAAAATATGAATGTAAATTATAAAATACCTGAAAAGAGTACATTATATCTAAAAACAACTCATTTTATAGATCTTATTTTTAAAATACCGTTCAAGCTCAGATTATAATTGAGATCTGTTGGATCAGTAGAATTTAGTTTAAGGTGCCAAATAAGCTCTGATTAATTTGAAGAAGTTTTTTTATTACTTCATACTTCAAGCTCTGAAGTTTATTAAATTATTTTCTTGTTTTATATTCAACCAAGTCACAGTGTTATTTTAGATCTGCACTTTAATATGAAATTACATTCAGGGGAAGGCAAACATTTAATTACTTTTTCACATGAGTTAAGGTCACAAGTATATGTTATGAGAAATCTTAGACAAAAATATTGCAAACCAATAAGTTATGAGCTTGCATTTAAATTGCTAATGGTAACATCATAATTTTGTAAATGTTGATTATTTTATTTAGCATTTCCAATATACGTATTCATTTTGAATACCTCACAGATGTGTCACTTTCCATTTTTGAGACATAAGACAATTTTTTTATACCGTAACAATACATTTGCTACTACTATCTAATGACACATCATAGAGGCAAAGTAATGTTAATATTGACTGAAAGATGTTCATGTTGCATTAATAATCTATTGAAAGCTATGCACAGTTTCAACTACTGCCACTCTGATGGGGGTTATTTTGAATGTAATTCTGTTTTCCACAGTATGTGCTGTTTCTCATACTACAATGGTTTTCCTGAGGTGTAACTATGTAACCTGATTATGTTACTCCTTTCTTTTTATACTGCTTAACTTAGTTAAGTGAACATTTGCAGGATTAGCAGAAAAGGTGGAGGAAGGAAGGTCCAATGGAAAGCCAACTGAGACCACCTAGTACGTAAACTCAATTAATCAATAAATAAATAAATATGTTTAAGTGGTATAGCAGCTCTACCATTCTACAATTTTGAGATGATGTTTTTTACACAATGAAGACACATGTAGAAGTCACAGGATTCTTTCAGTGTCCCTGTTGTGTAGCTATTAAGTGAGTTAAGTAACAATGAATGTCATGTAATGAAAGAATCCAATGACAACTATAACTCCTGGTATCTTAATATTTAGACACAACTTCATTGTATTAGTTCTCTTGGGGCCCCTTCGTTCTCATAATGGGGGTCATCTGAATATCTTTATATATTATTACACCTCTTGAACCTTGTTAGCACCTTCTGATTTTTTTATTTTTAGTCTGAGATCCTGAACCAGTCTTCCTACCATAATCCTGAGTTTTCTTGTCTGATTGAAGCCCCCAGCATTGAGTTTGCTGTACATAAAGCTTGTCATTTTTAATCTTATATGGTTGCTCTTCACTTGATTAATCCTTATTAACCCACTGACTTTATAAGAACTCACTGACTCTATTACTCTCACCTATTTCATCTAGCTGGGGCCTCTGATTTTGTTAATGTCATCAAAGCTCCTGAACTTGTTAAGTCTACAGAACAGGTATTTTTTATTTTAGTACTGTTGCCATAATGCTGAGTCCAGTAGTTATTCTGTGGTTTCCATTGCTTGGTTGATTCTGCTAGGATCCCCTGTCTCTGCTGATTTGCAGGATTAACTCACCGTGTTACTTCATCATGTGTCTGATGCTGGATTCAGTATTGCAAAACTACATCTGACTATCTCTCTTCCTCAGTGACACCATCAAAATGTATTTTGTCTGTTACTTAATTTAGCTTACATACTAAATGCCTTGTTTCTATGTGATTAAGTAACTGAGTTACTTTATTGGCATATTTTAATGCACTGGTTGATATTTTTCCTGCATTCTTCAGGCCCCGTAGCCTGTTGACAATCTGCCTGCCAGTATGATTACAGTGTAGGCATCATTGAGGCAGGATTTAGGGACTTTTCTCTGTTTAACTCCATCTCCCTTGAATGCTATGTAAGTACTTTGGCTGGTGCATGTTGCGGGTTCACTGTGGGGTTCTCATTCAGTTCATTGAGTCAGTAACCTCTCATATGAACCTGTGCAGATGGCTTCTGCTAGGTGAGTGATCACCAGAAAAGACTGATTAGCCAGAAGACTGTCCTGCAACATGCCCTTCATCCCCTTCCCAAGCAGAGGTCAGTAAGTTATGCCTCATTACTTCTTTCCCTCCCTCGCTGGCTCCTTCACTACCTGGCTCACTACCTAAAATGAAGTCAGCTTGGCTCCATCCCTGTATTCCATGGATCTGGCTATTGTACTGTGTGCTAGTCTGATTAATTGCTTTTTTGCTAAAGCTGATGTTAGTATGTTACATTGTGTTCCCATACACTGTAATTATACTTTGTAAATGTCATCTGTGTGGAGTTTATGGTGCTCCGAATAGTGTGTCCCAGCCTGTTAAACATTTGCTTAACTTCTGTGTACATGTCTAGATTAGCTGCTGTCTGTTATGGGAGGGTGAATCTGAACTGGAGGATGAGGTCTGTAATAGGCTGATGTTTGTAGCAGATCATGGGATTGTTCCATTGGATCGTATTAATACAAAGCATGCGTGAGAATAGCATTGACTAGTTTGGTACAGCACTACAACTGCAAGTCAGACTCTGTGTGTGTCTTTTGGTGGAGATGCTTGCTTAAGTGCAAATTACCTGAAGTAAGGAAATAAGGAAGAAGGGCATGACAGTCATGGAAGTTTGGATAGGAAGGGAGTTATTGACAGAGATTAGTGGATGAAAGTGGATTAAGGGATGATTAAGAGACAGTTCTTGTAGAGGTGATTTTACGGGGTGATATGCTAGCACAACAGGTATAAGTTGCGGAGTGCAACCACAATATGTTAAAGTGATCCTACCAAAATTATATATTTATTGTAGGCTGTTAAGGAGAGTCAATGAAATGGATACTAATGCTGCTGGAAACCTGAAGCAACAAGTTTTTTTTCTAGCAATGTTTTTCCAAGTTAGCTTTCAACCCCCTTCAGCAAAGATCCATACTGCTAGTAATTTAACTTCTGCTCTACCCAGGAATTGTCGTCCCCTTCACCTTGGTCTAATCAAATTCTGTCTCCTGCCATTTACAAAAAGACTAACACCTTGTATTCGAATGTAGCAACACTTTTCGTTTTTTTTCTAAATAACTCCCACTGCTAAATCGCTTCAGCCAAAACTTAATTGTTTATTTATTTACATTTGACAAATAGGTAAAATACCTAATGACCCGAGATGGCCTGCTGAAGATCATGTTTAACAAAAGCAGTGCATAGATGGAGAAAGACAATTCTGCAGATATTAAACCCATTGTTTACACTTACTTGTCTGGATACCATTCTATGTACTCATTCATTACATTATTATGACTATCAGCGTACACTGGCATATTTAAATGAAATTCTCATTTTCTGCTTATTTGGGTCTGCTTTGAATTTCGTACCCTTAGCAAAAGGAAAAAAAAGGCAATTCTGAACTTTGTTACTATGTTTCCCTTTTGTTTCAGAATTTACTTCCCAGCTTACCTGTCCAAAATAGAATTGCTGACAACTGCTCCATGTGTGAGAAAACTGGTGTGTGAAAACATCAGTGGTAGCAACACCCAGCTAACACCATGTGTGAACATTACTTCGTTGTTTGTGTAAATAAAATGGGCCAGCAAAAATAGTCAGACTGCTTCCTTAGAGACCTTATTAGTGCTATCATTCTAAATACAGCTTGACATTACTGTCATCACTCATGTAATCTGCTGTTTTGCATCTTTTTTTAGTTGCTCTCTATACTGTGGGACTTAAGAGAAAAAAGCTACTGTCAGCTGAAAGAGTCAGGCTATGCATTGCATCCAGGCCCAGTTCCTGTACTATCTAATCATTTTTTTCTTATCTAAATCCTTATGCTTATGTTTTTACGCTCAAACTAACCAGTTTAAATGCATGCTGCAAGTAAAAAACAAATGCTAGAGCTAATGTTCTGATGTTTCTTTTTCCTCAGAAACAGGCAGAATTATAACAGTGATGCAATTTATGAGTTTTTTTTATTTCAGATTATTTTTGACAAACGACGCAAGTCTGAATGATAGTTCTAATAGTTATTTTTATTTAGAAGGTGTTTTAATTACTTTACAACAAAAGAAACTGCCACAACGGGTAAAAGTTGGTTTAACATGATACAAACAATAAAATATATTCAGAAAAACTAGCTAAACACAGCCAGACAGAAGCAAATTTATTTAAATAAAATAAAATACAGTAAGCACTTTCATGCCTCCAATGATTCAACATTAGACCATCAATCACAAAATAAATATAGACATTTAAATAGTGAATTAATGAGCAAGTGTACATGATCTTAAAACAGGTTTTAAAGGGACAACATAATTCAATCCTAGACCTTTATCAGCCTGCAACTCTAGGATCCATTTTAATTCAAGACACTAAGTGTGATTCCTTACATTCCCACCCCTAAGATTCACATGAAACAATTGTAATACTAAAAATACAAATGAATGATTACTACCTGCTGCATATATATGTTTAGCTAAAGCATTTTGTGTATTCCCTCTTCTCATGTCATACATGTGTTCACTAATACATTCCTTAAGTGTACGATTAGTTTTCCCAACATAAAAACTTTTACATATTATGCAAAATGCCAAATATACCAGATTAATGCTACCACAATCAGCATAAAAATTAAACTTATAGGAATGATTAGTGGCTGGTTTAGTAAAAACTGATGCAGTATATATATTTAATGACACATATTGCAGGTCCTACATGCAAAAGTACCAGTTCTATCAGATATAGGGGTAATGATCTACCAAAATTATAACATAACCTACATTTCAGAGACATTCCATCTTATAAAAAGAGGTTATATACTTACCATAACATTCCATCTGTGTTGTACATCTTCATTTATCCTTGGCATATGGGTTTGGTTCTGAATATCAGAACCAACTCTGCCATTGCTACAGCCCACGAGAACCAAAAACTCTCGGGTTTAAGTCCTACCCAGAATGCACCTATCCAATTTACCTCAGATCGAGTTTGCAGATATAAAAAGACAATGGTATAATCGTAATAACGCCTTTATGGAGACCATATCTGGTGTCAAGTATGAAAAAATATATAACTTGGACCATAATACATTACATCAAAAGTCCTGAATGGAGGGGGAATGGAGGATGGGGAGTCAAGGATAAATGAAGATCGACAACACAGATGGAACTTGATGATAAGTACATAACTTCTTTATCTTACGTTGTGAATCTTCTTTTATCCTTGACATATGGGACAGAGTCCCCAGCTACTTTAGATCTTAGAAGGACTCGGGTAGATGCTGTAGACCCTCCCACTCATTTCCAGTAACCCAATAGCTTGCTGCTCCTAATGTATTTGATGAGTCAGTTTTACTTGCTGAAGTAAAACATATAACTGTAACAGTGGGTCTACATTACATCAAAATGGCCGAACACTGAATGCCGTTTCATCAGCACATAAATAGTAAACTACAAGTTACACACAAGGCCAGATCACTGATTTTTTTTCCTAGGAAAAAAACTTGCTTGGTTGTCATGGTGAATTTGCCCTTTTCCCCACTGTAGCGCGATCTCGGAGTTGGTATATTTAGTTAGGGGGAGTGTTTCAACTGGTGTGTCATATCTGGTTGGCCTACCGATTGGGAAAAAAATTGGTGATCTGGCCATTCGTATAACTTGCAGTTCACTAATTGTGCATCGATGAAATGGCATTCAGTGTTTAGCCATTTCAATGCCATAATATAGACCTGCAACACTAATCCTGCATGCAACCTAGTTTTTTTGTTTTGGTTCACTTTTGGTTCCCCAGAGCTGATCATCATCTGCTCCCAGTTCCTCTCCCCAGCTGCTGTGCTTTTTGGACCCGCTTTAAACTCCCTCATGCTAACTGTGATCCATATCCTGGGCTAGTGAGGAGATCAGGAATCTGGATCAGCATCACATTGCTGTCAGGGAATGTTTTTCTCTTGATGCACCACCCTGTGCCACCCACTAATAAGCCAAGCCTGGAATGTGAAATGGGCATCAGAGATGATCTACTCCTCACTTTGACAAAGGACTGACCTCCACATGATACCCCACCCACTCCTTGGCAGCAGTGCATGGTTATTTCCCAAGTCTGCACAAGAGAAATCAAACTGCATGATTGTACCCTGAGCATTCACTCCCCCCCAGGATGGACATGCCCATCCTTCCAATACCAGCACCTCAGATACCCAAGCTGCTTATCAAGCTTAGGACACTTGAACAATATGGTAAGGTCTTTGTCCCTGTATGCTCCAGTATTAATGCTGAAAGTATCCTAGTCAGCCATAGTCTTTACTAGGGCTACAGTGGTGTGTCAGAAATAATTGTTTTTTTTCCCCTAACCTCTTTCTAAGTCTCCCCCCACCCCATTTTCATAGTAATTTATTCTTCTTTATGTGCCTCTCTTTCAGATTTGTCATAGGTTCACAGGTTCATAGGTAAGTACTAGGCTGTTGGCCCAAGGGCCTAAGTAAACCTAGCCAACAAGGTTCCCTGGCTTACGCCATGCAAGAAAGTTAATTTCCTATGCCCCTGTCGAGCAGAGCCACAGAAGTGATCCCCGGGGTGTATTTCCTATTTCCCATCCACTCATCAAGATTTTTCTTGAGGAGTGCTAATGAGAAACTTTGCTTGACATAGATGGGTAGCTTGTTCCAGAGTATAGGAAGCCTCTGGGACAGGAATCTATTCCTCCAGCATGCCCTGTTTATTTTGATGACAAGGTTTAGGTCCCTAGAGCATGTAGCTCAGAGAGAGTGGGATTTCTTGAGGTGTAGCATGTCCAACAGTTCTGGGTTTAACATAGCTTTATATGTTAGGCAGAGATCTCCTCGGAGTGGGTGATATGCTACAGAGTAAAGCTGGAGTTTTTTGAGACGGTCAGTGTAGGGCATCTGTTTGAGGCCAGTAATCCTCTTTGTGAGGTACTTCTGTGGCCTTTACAGCTGCTGCAGATGTCTTGTGAGGTACATTCCAAAAGGGGTGTTGTACTCTATAGTGGGTCTAATGAGTGCCGAGTATAGGGGAACAATGACCTCTTTTTTTCCTGGATGAGAAGCCTTTTGTGATGAGGTGTGCCACATAAAAGGATTTTCTGACTACTGTGGTGATGTGATTATCAAAGGAGAGACTGCTGTCCACCTGGGTTCCAAGGTCTCTTATCACACATTCGGCGTTAGGTAGACTGCCGCTTATGTAGTAGCTCATGGGTACAGAGTTTTTACCAAAGGGGATGGCAATGCACTTTTTGGTCTTGGCTTGAGGCCATGCCTCTGGCACCAGGCAGAGACCTTCTGTGTTAGCCTGTACTTCAGAGAAGTAGATAGCAAACAGGAGAGGTCCCAGGACTGAGCCCTGTGGTACTCCACTTGTCACTGGTCTGAAGTCAGATTTGGAGTCTGCAACTTTTACAGTGTGGGTTCTGTCAGTGAGCCAGTTGGCAACCCATCTTGTGACATAGGGATTTATACCTAGTTTAGTGAATTTAGCTATAATTCCAGAATGGGGGATGGTGTTGAAAGCCTTGACGAGGTCAAGATAGGCTGCGTGAACCACCTTACCCTCATCTACGGCTTTGGTGACTGCCTCAAAGAAGTCGATCAGGTTCAGAAGGCATGATCTGCCTTTCACAAACCTGAACTGGGTGGGGTCCAGAGTTTGGAGGTTACCAGTGTCTTTGTTTATGAGTTCCATGATGATACGTTTCATGGCCTTGCAGACCAGGCTCATCAGGCTAATAGGGTGATAGTTCCCAGGATGAGTGGTGGCTCCCCCTTTGTGGAGTGGGATAACTGTTGCTGTGCGCCATTCAGTGGGCACAAAGTCTAACGTGAGACTATGATTGAACATGGTGCTTAGGTGGGGTGCCAGTTCATTCTGAAGTTCATGTAAAACGCAGACTGGGATGTTGTCCGGTCCCATGGATGCTGTGTTTTTGGTTTTAGAGAGTGCAGCTTTTACCTGCATAGATGTGATTACAGGGACTCAGCATTCTTCCTGTATAAATATGGGCCCTTTAGGGGGTGAGAAGGGGGTAAAGTTAGCACTGAACCTGTCTGCCAGGATGTTGGCAATATCAGTTGGTTCTGTAATTTTCGTGCCATTGTGCTGTAACTCAGAGGAGATCTGGGTGTTGCCATTGAGATTCTTGACATAGCTATAGAATGCTTTGTGGATGCCCTTGGAATCAGTGGCAATTTTGTTTTCGTAGCTAGCTTTGGAGGAGCTTATAAGGGATCTCAGCTTTTTACTGAGGCTGACCAGAGAGCTCCTCCTTGTATGGGATTTTACTCTCTTCTGCAATAGTTTTTTCCTTCTGTTGTAGAGCTTGTTTATGGCAGAGGACCACCAGATTGGCTTTATTTTTTGGAGGATAGCATCTTGGTTCTGTTTGGGATAGCACAATCCATGCACTCTTGTAAGTGTTTATAGAGTGCATTTGTGTAGGATTCAGCAGCCGTAAATGTATTGTCCATCTGCATGGGTGTCATGAAGTTCTCCACTTCTGTCTTAAGAAGCATGAAGTTGGATTTGGAGAAATTTTTTATGTGGTTTCCTTAATGGTGGGTGGGGGCGGGATGTGGATATCTAGTGTGATTAGCTTATGGTTGGATCTGACCAACAAGGAGTTGACTTCAGGTGTGAAACACCAGTCACTCATGTTGGTAATGACTAGGTCTAGGATATTGTTGCCCCTGGTTGAGTGTGGATAAGTTGATCCAGGGCATTGGAATTTATGAATTCCAGAAAGCGTTGAGCAAAGGAGTTGGTACATTTGTAGTTTTCCCAGTTAATGGTGGGGTAGTTGAAATCTCCCATTATTAGGGTGTTTGGTTGAACCCTAATATTTTCCAGTATATCAAGAAAAGAGGAGTGGGAATCCTGGGGCATGGTGGGGGATCTGTAGCAAGCTACACTACGGATTGCAGTTTTGTCCAGAGTTAGTTACACTTGGATAACCTCGGATGCATTATGCTGCGCAACTAGCCTGGAGGTGTAGATATCCTTAATGATCTGTTCTGGTCCAGATTAGATGGCCGAAAAGTGTGGTATGCGTTATAGCCTGGTAATGCAGGGGTGCTCTCTAGGGCCTTGAGCCAGGTCTCAGTCACTGCACAGATATTGATGTTCTCCATTTTAAGGAGTGCCTCGAGTGAGTGCATTTTGAGATTTAGACTTCTAGCATTGAGTAGCATTACCCTCAGTTTTTGCTTGCTTGTTCCTGTTACCGTGGTGAATTTGTCATTTGAACCTTGCCTGAAAAAGGCACCCTTAGCCAATATCCGGAATCCCAGGGGTGACAGGTGCAGGCCATCTCTGGCAAAGCATCGTGGTCTGTCAACCATGTTGTCCCAGGCAGACAGATACTGGATCCCCTTAGAATGACACCAGAAGCTTAGCCAATTGTTGAAGTCAATAATTTTGTCCTTGTACTGCAGTATCATTTTGGGCAATGGCAGGATGCTACTCAGGGCTACTGTCATACCTGCCTGGGCTACAAGATCAGAGAGCTCTTCCGTGTCTCTTTTCACGTAGTCCAGGGAGGTACATCTCAGGTAATTCACACCAACATGGACAATGACAGAGTCATATTTGTACTTGTTGTGGAGTGACCTGAGTGCATGGGTTATGTAGCAGATCCTGGCACCTGACAGGTAGCTGATAGTAACCTTCTCCTTGTTTAGCATGGTGAGTGGGACATCAGTGTGCCTGACTATAGAGTCACCTATGACTAGTGTGTTGGGTACGTTGTTTTGCCTTATGGGCTTTGGTTTATTGGCACACTGAGTCTATGGGCTATGTGTCATTTGGTTTGTGTTGGGGGGGCTTGGAGGTTGCTTGCATTTCTGCTTTGAAGGTCTCTGTTACTTGAACAGATTATTATTGAGACCCTCTGTGAATGTTTTTGTTTCTGTGTGTAGATTTTGGTGGTGTAGGGTTTGTGGGACTATGTGATGAGTGTGGTGTGGTGCAAGTGTTTACCTTCTCCTCTTGACTGTCAAGTTCAGTCTTGGTTGGAGAGAGCTTTACCTCCAGTTTGCCTAGATAAGTGCATCTCTCACAGGTTGTGGTGTTGGCTAGTAGGAAGAGAGGGTTGTCTATGTACATGAGGTAATTGCTACATTGCCCCAAGATGCCCAAATTCATCAGATATACAGGAGAGATCAATGGGATCTGACCCTTGGACATGCCTGAATAAAAAACTACTTTTCTCTAGACAAGTGAGGAAGGTGAGTATAAGAGCTGTTTTTCTCTAAGCAAGTGAGGAAAGTAAGTACAAAAACTGTTTTCCTCTAGGTAAAGAGGAAGGTTGAGTGCTGTAATTTGTAGCTTATTTAGTGATAACAACAAGTTATGAACAAGTGCTGAGCACGAAAAAGCAAATTCAAGTGCTAAAATTAAGAATCTTACCTGGATCTTGTGGTAGATAGGCTACCTAGTGCTTACCACCCCCACTGATAAGCTAGAAGACTTCCCTCCAACACAGAAAGGCTTGGGGGGCTCAGAAGCTTACAAACAGTCCTGGATACAGCATATCTGTATCTGGACTAGACTAGTTACAGGAAAGGTGGGAAACAAGTGCAAACATGGGCTTTTAAACCAGAAGTTTGAAAGAGATAGAAAAACTTCCCAAACGGCCAGTAAACTACAATTTCTGGGCCAGAAACCACTCTTGTGGTAGATAGGCTACCTAGTGCTTACCACTCCCACTGTTAAGCTAGAAGCCTTCCCTCCAACAAAGAAAGGCTTGGGGGGCTCAGAAGCTTACAAACAGTTTTGGATACAGGAAATCTGTAGCTGGACTAGACTAGTTACAGGAGAGGTGGGAAACAAGTGCAAACATGGGCTTTTAAACCAGAAGGTTGAAAAAGATGGAAAAACTGCCCAAACGGCCAGTAAACTACAATTTTTGGGCCAGAAACCACTCTTGTGGTAGATAGGCTACCTAGTGCTTACCACTCCCACTGATAAGCTAGAAGGCTTCCCTCCAACACAGAAAGGCTTGGGTGGCTCAGAAGCTTACAAACAGTCCTGGATACAGCAAATCTGTATCTGGACTAGACTAGTTAAAGGAAAGATGGGAAACAAGTGCAAATGCGGGCTTTTAAACCAGTAAGTTGAAAGAGATGGAAAAACTGCCAAACGGCCAATAAACTACAATTTGTGGGCCAGAAACCACTCTCATGATAGATAGGCTACCTAGTGCTTACCACTCCCATTGATAAGCTAGAAGGCTTCCCCCCAACACAGAAAGGCTTGGGTGGGGGCTCGGAAGCTTACAAACAGTCCTGGATACAGCAAATCTGTATCTGGACTAGACTAGTTACAGGAAAGGTGGGAAACGAGCAAATGCGGGCTTTTAAACCAGAAAGTTGAAAGAGATGGAAAAACTTCCAAATGGCCAATAAACTACAATTTCTGGGCCGGAAACCACTCTTGTGGTAGATAGGCTACCTAGTGCTTACTACTTCCACTGATAAGCTAAAAGGCTTCCCTCCAACACAGAAAGGCTTGGGGGGGGCTCAGAAGCTTACAAACAGTCCTGGATACAGCAAAGCTGTATCTGGACTAGACTAGTTACAGGAAAGGTGGGAAACAAGTGCAAATGCAGGCTTTTAAACCAGAAAGTTGAAAGAGATGGAAACACTGCCCAAATGGCCAATAAACTGCAATTTCTGTGCCAGAAATGACTCTTGTGGTAGATAAGCTACCTAGTGCCCATTAACCTTGATTACCTAGCCCCCGTTCTCTTTTTTCTGCACTTCCCTTATTCCTTTCATCACACATTCTTTGATGTGGCCTCACAGTCAATGGTCCCATTTTTGCTACCTTGTTTCTTGTTTTAAATAAAACATAAAATGTGTTAATTCTGCTTTAGTCCAAAACCACTGACTTTCTGCACTTCTAAGCTCAGTTAATACTAGGATCATGAACTACACCATGGCATGATCAATGTTGTCCAATGATTTGCTCACCTCCTGTCTCTGTCTCCCCATCTTACTGGTGAGAACTAGGACAGGGATGCCTCCTTCCTCATTGAAACCTCATTTTCTCCTTAAGTCTGGCATCCTTAGATGTTTCTACTAGTTCTTTCACATTTCCTGTCATGCATGCTTACATCTTCTAGTTTTCTGCTGGAAGTTTAAGATCTTCCATGACAATAGTTCTTCATTTAGCCCATCTACAGATTCTTCTCTTGACCTATTATCATCCTTGTTTCTGCACCTGGCGATCTGTGTACCATATCCTTCAATTAGTAATTTCACTTTCCTTTACTAGCCTTTTAGACAGCATCCCAGTTTGACCCACATTCTCTGTTGTCACCACCAGTATCCTCATGGTGTATTTTATCCATTCAGAAATGTACAATGTTACCCCTTATATTCCATGACCCCACCATTCCTGCTACAGATCCTAATGCTAAGTATCTTCATATAAAGCTCACTGTTGGCAGAAGTCTGCTTTCTGTCAATGCCGTGATATCTGTACCACCTTCTTTCAGGATGGCATAAAAATGATTAATTTCTTATCATGTCTCTGTCATAACACATCACTGTTCACCAGGCAGAGAAGCTAATCATGGATAGGACTACAGTCTTTTGCCAGATACACTCACACATGACACCGGTACTTTGGAGCACAATGCACATACATGCACTTACACATGGCACCGGTACTTTGAAGCACCATGCACATACATGCATTCACACATGCCACAGGCATTTTGGAGCACCATGTACACACATGCACTCACACATGGCACTGGTACTTTGGAGCACCATGCACACACATGCACTCACACATGGCACTGGTATTTTGGAGGTACTGTGCACACACATGCACTCACACATGACACTGGTACTTTGGAGCACCATGCACACATGCATTTACACATGGCACCAGTGTTTTGGAGCACCATACACTCACATGCACTCACACATGGCACTGGTACTTTGGAGCACCACACACACACACACACACACACACACACACGCACACATATGTACTCATACATGGCACTGGTACTATGGAGTACCACTAGTTCAATTACAGTATGTCTTTTAATTTTTTAGGAATTCGGGTGGAAAATAAAGTATCTCATTCATATGTAATTTCCTACACAGATTGCCAGATGATTCTCTACTACTTTTGATAACTTAAACATTTCCAGAGGTAGTTGTCTCTAAATGGCCTATAGTTGTCTCTAAATGGCCTATATACCTGTATAAGGTCTTTTCTTAAATAGCTATGTGAGATACTGTACATGTTCAGAGATTTTAATCTTTTATAATAACTTAATTTTTCACATCCATGGATGCCCTTGGTATATTTCCACTGTACTCTTTCCAGTTTACTTATGCATGTTTTCTTATAAGTTTTCCATATCATAAAAAAAAAAAAATTTCATCTGCTTTTACTGTACTTGTGTTTCTACCTACTTTTTTTACTTTTGCATCATCTTAAAAGTACTCAATTGTATTTATTACTGCTTGGTGTAACTCATTCTAAGCCTTTTGGTTTAAACACTTGGGCTTCGGACCAGTTGTTTTGCACTGAGAGGGTTTGTGGTCTGCACTGTAGTGGCAGAACAGGTAGCTTACATCCTTCTAGGTTGGGAACTGCTGATTTGAGGGCTCAGTGTCTGTTATTCTAAAAGTGTATTAATTCTGGTTTAAGCACTTGGGCTTTCAGGCCAGTTATTTTACATTAAGAGGGTTCGTGGTCTGCACTCTTGTGGGAGGAGAGCCTGGACTCTGCCCTTCTGAGCTGGGAATTTCTGGTTAAAGGCTTATAGTGCATGCATATCTGAACTGCTTCTTACTGAAGTTGGTGCGCCTTGTTTGTTGTGGCATAGACTGGATTCGGGCCTGCTGGATCTAGCTTTGTTTGTGTAACTTGAGCACTAATCCAGGCATTCTCTAAAGTATTCAATTGTATTTATTACTGCTTGGTAGTAACTTGATTAAAGTGTAGCTATCATTCTAAGTCTTTTGGATTAAGCACTTGGGCTTCAGACCAGTTGTTATACATTAGGAAGGTTTGTGGCATGCACTGTGGTGGCAGGACAGGTAGCTTTCATCCTTCTAAGTTGGGAACTGCTGATTGAGAGCCCAGTGTCTGTTATTCTTAAAGTGTATTAGTTCTGGTTTAAGCACTTGGGCTTCAGGCCAGTTATTTTACATTAAGAAGGTTTGTGGTCTGCACTCTTGTGGGAGAAGAGGCTGGACTCTGCCCTTCTGAGTTGGGAATTTCTGGTTAAAGGTTTATAGTGCCTGAATATTTGAACTGTATCTTACTGAAATTTGGTACACCTTGTTTGCTGTAGCATAGACCAGATCCAGGCCTGCTGAATCTAGCTTTGTTTATATGCTTGTTGTTTGTTTGCTTGTTATTTCCCTGGAACACTAATTCCACCTAATACACGGCTTCTCAGCGCTTCTGTGGATCACTAGTGATATCTGCATTGCTTACTGTACTTATTTCCTTGTTTCACTTGAAAGAAAGTTACTGTTTGTCATTTTTGCATTTAAGTTACCTGTAACACATTGCACTTAAGTTACCTGGCACTTGCTCACTAAAGCAATTATATAAGTCAGCACTAAAAATTAAAAGCACTACACCCACACTCCCCACTGGCCCTGGTTTTCAATTATTAAGGAATTCCCAATATTATTCTAGCATGTCCAAAGGTGAGTTGTCAATCTCCGCTCTGGTCCAGCTGGTGAATCTGGGAATCTTGAGGCAATGTTACAACTGCCTCATGTACACAGACAACCCTCTCCTCCTCCCAACAAATTCCAACACATGTGAGAGATGCAACCATATAGCCAAACTGGAGGCTAAGCTCTCTCAACTCAGTACTGGCATAACCAGTCAGGAGGAGAAGGAAACCACACTCACTACAATTCCAGTCTCACATAGACCTACCACGACAGCAAACCAAACACATAATCACACAAAACATACTGGAGGCGCTAAATAAAGATCTGCTGAAGCAGCAGAGACCCCCAAAGCAGACACCCAAGCAGCCGCTACCCCAAAACAAAACACGTGCAACACATATCTCACAAAGCCAGTGTGCCGAACAGTCACAGCCCTTAAGACTAAACAACACACCTGATACACTTGTAATAGGTGACTCTATCGTCAGGCACACTGACGTCCTGCTCACCAGGCTGAACAAGGAGAGGGTCACGGTGAGCAGCCTGTCGGGCGCTAGGATCCGCCACATAACACAAGCACTCAGGTCACTCCAAGGCAAGTACAAATATGACTCAGTCATTGTCCATGCTGGTGTGAATGATCTGAGACGCACTCCCTGGACTACATGAAAAGAGACATAAAGGAGCTCTCTGAGCATGTAGCCCAGGCCGGTATGACCCTGACCTTGAGTAGCATCTTACCCTCACCAAGAATGATGCCACAGTATGAAGACAAGATGATCAATTTCAACAATTGGCTTACGTACTGGTGTCATTCAAAGGGGATCCAATGCCTGTCAGCTTGGGGTGATATGCTCGACAAGCCACGATGCTTCGCTAGGGACGGCTTGCACCTGTCACCCCTGGGCTTTTGGATATTGGCAAAGGCTCTTGCTACCCCCATAGTGCCTTTTTTAGGCAAGGCTCAAAAGACAAACCCACCTCCATAGGTATCACAAGGGATAAGAAACTAAGAGTAATGCCACTCAACGCCAGAAGTCTAAACCTCAAGATGCACGCACTCAAAACTCTCCTTAGCATGGAGAACATCGATATCTGTGCAGTAACAGAAACCTGGTTCAGGGCTCCCGAGAGCACCCCAGCACTACCAGGTTATACCTCATACCATGCATTTTGGCCCCAAAACTTGGACCGAACCACCTAAAGGAGGGGAGTATCGATATTCATCAAAGATACCCACACCTCCAGGTTGGTGGCAAAGCACGAAGCATCAGAGACTATCCATGTGCAACTAACAGTGGGTAAAACTGCCTTCCAGTTTATAGCCTGCTACAGACCACCCTCCCAAACCCAGGAACCCCACTCGGCCTTCCTGAGAACACTGGAAAATATGAAGGTCTCTCCAAACACCATTATATTGGGTGACTTCAACTACCAAACATAGACTGGGAGCATTACTCTAGCTCCAACACCCTAGCCCAAAGGTTCCTAGAATTTACAAACTCAAATGCTATGGAACAACTTGTTACCACTCCCACAAGAGGGGAAAACATACTGGACCTGATCATCACCAACATGGGGACTCTATGCTCCAGACCAGAAGTGTATCCCTCACTGGTAAGATCAGACCATAAACTAATCTCACTGGATATTCACATCCCGATCCCACCCCCTGCCCAGAAAACCACAGCGAAAAACTTCTCTAAAGCAAATTTCACACTCCTCAAAACTGAGGTGGAATCCTTCAAAGCCCCCGGGCCTGTGGAAAATATGGCCCAGACCGCAGAATCCTTTATAAACGCATTCTATGAACACCTTCAGGAATGCATGGATCATGCGATCCCAAATAAAACCAAGACCCAATCCTCCAAAGGCAGACGTCCTGTCTGGTGGACCCCAGCCATAAACAAACTATACAATAGAAGGAGGAAGCTACTAAATGATAGAGCAAAATCCCAAAAAGGGAAGGCATCACTGATCAGTATTAGCAAAAAACTACGGGCACACATAAAATTGTCTAAGGCCAGCTTCGAGAGAAAAATTGCACAGGACACTAAGGATAATCACAAGGCTTTCTTTAGTTATGTTAGGAACCTGGGTGGTAATTCCCAGATATGCTCAGAATTAGTCCAAAATGACAAAAAATACACCGAACCCACAGACATTGCCAACATCCTAGCTGACAAGTTCAGCGCAAACTTCTCCCCCCCCACCAAAAAGGCAAATATCTATCCCAGCAGAGTGCTGTCCCCCTGACATCTCAGATGCTCCGGTAAGAGCCGCCCTCTCCAAAGCAAAAAACACAGCATCAATGGGACCAGACGGTGTCCCGGGCTGCGTCCTACATGAACTCCAAGAAGAGCTAAACCCAAACATAAAACTACTGTTCAATCTCAGCCTTACTACAGGATATGTGCCCAAAGAGTGGCATACAGCAACAGTGGTCCCTCTCCATAAAGGTGGTGCCTCAATGGATCCTGGAAACTATCGCCCCATAAGCCTGACTAGCTTGGTCTGCAAAGCTATGGAAAGGATCATCATGGACCTCATAAATAAAGATATTGGGGACCTACAAACACTGGATCCTACCCAGTTTGGCTTTGTTAAGGGCAGATCCTGCCTTTTAAACCTGGTTGATTTCTTTGAAACAGTCACCAAGGCCATTGACGAGGGGAAGGTGGTCCACACAGCCTACCTGGACCTCGCAAAAGCCTTCGATACAATACCCTACTCGGGCATTATAGATAAGCTCACCAGCTTAAATATAAACCCCTATGTCACTAGATGGATTGCAAATTGGCTCAAGGACAGAACCCACATGGTTAGAATTGCTGGAGCCATGTCAGACTCCAAACCAGTTACAAGTGGTGTCCCACAAGGCTCAGTCCTGGTACCTCTCTTGTTCAGTATATATTTCTCGGAGGTACAGGCCAACACGGAAGGACTGTGGCTGACCAAGTTCACAGATGACTGCAAACTGGGCACCATAATCGACTCTCCAGCCGACACAAGCATCCTCCAAAAGGGCCTCATAGAAACAGACAACTGGTGCCAGAGCCATGGCCTCAAGCTAAATGCCAAAAAGTGTATAGTCATCCCCTTTGGCAAAAACAAAGTGCCCACAAATTACCACATAGGTGGTAATCCATTAAGTACAGAAGAAGAGAAGAAGTAATTAGGGACCTGGGGACCCAAGTTGATAGCAATCTCTCATTTGACAACCACGTGGCCAAAGTGGTTAGAAAAACATTTTATATAGCCCACCTAATCATGAAGGGATTCACATCTAGATCAGGGGACATCATCGTGCCTCTTTACTCATCCCTCATCAGGCCCATAATTGAGTACAATGCCCCTTTTGGGATGTACCTTACCAGACACCTGCAGCAACTGGAAAGACCCCAAAAGTACCTCACCAAGAGGATCAAAGGGCTCAAACAGATGCCATATGCTGTCCGGTTAAAGAAACTCCAGCTCTACTCAGTGGCATACCGCCTGTTCAGAGGCGATCTGTGCCTGAAGTATAAAGCCATGTCCAACCTGGAATTAATGGACATGCTGCACCTCAGAAAATCCAAATCCCATCGAGCTATGCGCTCGAGAGACTTGAACCTCAGCACTGAAATAAATAGGACATGCTGGAGGGACAGATTCATAACCCAGAGGCTCCCTTCACTCTGGAATAAAATCCCAGTCCAGGTTAGGCAGAGTCCCTCATTGACTCTCTTCAAGAGGAATCTTGATGAGTGGATGGGGATCGTAGGTTTACCCCGGGTATCACTTCTGTATCACTGTTAGACAGAGGCACAGTATACTAACCTCGAAAAAGGGTATAGCAAAATAAATTTAAAATGGGTGGCGAAAGCCAAACACATTCTGGCTAGGCTTATAAATGCCCTAGGGCAGATAGCCTAGTATGAACCTATGAACCTATGAACCTATGAACCTATATCATTATTATTCCAAACTGTAGTTTGGGTCTAATGCAACTTACAATAATTTTTATTATTTTTGATTTCCAAGAATTTATAAATCTTTTTATACAAATTATAGTTTTAAAAAATATCATTAACCAATTGTGTGATATGATCAGGAAAAACTCAAAGCTGGATCTACCCATATACCCAGGTCCTTATATAAATCTACAGTTTCAGTCACTGTGTGCTGTATTGAGTAGTCACCTTTCAATCAAATCCCATATGCTTAGTTTTTGATGTACGTATCAGCAAATTATTCTCCTATGCCCAAACAGACAATTTAGTGAAGTTATTTTGTAGACATGCTCTATCTGTAATAGATGTAAACAGTTTTTTTAATTTTCAGGTAATCTGCATACAGACTGTACTAGACCTCAGATGAAAAAGATAAATCTGAAATACTCAACCTAAACAAGAATAGGCCTAGGACAGAGGGGTGGAGATAAGAAATCAAAATCAAGGATAATTGTTAAATACTCTAAAAAAGTTAATAATGTTTTTCATCAACATGCATTTTCTGAACAAGTATGAAGCTAATGTCAGGCATCACTGACAGTTGGTAACCGTTAGTGATTTACCATATAATCAAAACTTTTACTAGGGATATGATTTAGGAAACGCAAACTAATATAACAATGCTGTCCAAATTTGCAGTGCTTTAATAAGAACAGTACATGTTGCACAATTAATTTTATATTATATTTACTTGACATTGCTATAAAAATGGAATACTTCCCATAAGTATAGCATCCTGTACAATACCAGTGATAAGGTTTAGTAATGGCAACAGTATGAAGCAATCAAAGATAGAATGACCTAAGGTGGGAGTGTCTGTTTGTAAGGCTAAAAGATGTGATATCTGGCTCTAGAGCTGTAATATCCGAAAAAAAAATGCATTCAGAAATGTTACAAATAATACTTGAGGGTAGCTGGCTACAAACAGACAGTTTCACATTGTAACCCAGCATGGATGTGGACATTAAAGACTGAAAATTGTAGTGAATGCCTATGGTTGAAAATGCAATTAACAGCATTTATTTATTTGTTTGTTTGTATGCATTTGTTTATCTGGAATGATCAGCTGGGTCAAAATGATCCCTTTTCAGTGGAGGCCTAGAGAGGGGAGTTGCCAAAGTACAGAATATAGATCATCAGAACAGAACAGCATGTAATAAATAAGAAAAAAAATAAACACAAAATCGAGTAAAGAAAAGTTGCAGTCTAGGCGTAATAAATAGAAGTGAGTAGTGCATGGCGATACATGTCAGGACATAGGTGAGAGATACGGGGGGGGGGGTCCTAAAAAAAAGACCAGCACTGGTAGACTTTTTAGTAGAATCTAGAACAGAAGCTGCCATTAAAAAGGGGAAAAAAGGAATAATTAGTAGAGCATATAAAATATTGCATGATAAATATAAGAATCAGTCAAAGGAGTTTAGAAAGGATTGGGAAGAGAGATTGGATAAGCAATTCACAAAGAAACAATGGAAGGATATATGTCTGTCTCCCAAATATGCAACAAAATCTAGAAGTTTTAGTAATTTTGCTTGGAAATGTTTACCCATATACACAGATATTTTTATTCGCCAAGTAGACTCCAGAGAATTTTTCGTCAGGTAGCCAGCAAATGTTGGAGGTGTGATGGGGAAGAAAGAGATACTTGCGAACATATTTTCTGGGAGTGCGGTGGGTTGGCAGACTTTATAGATTTCCTGTATGAGGTACTGTTTAAGATGATGGATAGGTGGATTGGTGTGATGAGGGAGATGATTTTTTTGAGCTATGACAAAGAATCGGAATTGCCTAGACATGGTAAGGCCTTGCTGTGTCTAATTATGGTGGCTGCCAAAAAAGCAATTACTAGAAAATGGAAATCCAAATCTAAACCAACTATATTAGAAGTAGTGACTATAGTAAAAGAGATAAAAGAACTGGAATTGAGATTTTTGGAAAAGGGTAGGAACAAACTGCATAGTAAAAAAAGGAACTTGTGGGAACAATACTTAACAGGGGAGCAATGAGGTTTAAAAGAAAGCAGGACTTAAATGAGCTATGTAAAGTTTGACTAAAAATGATTGGGTAGATTCTAAGTGATGTATAATGTTTGCAACTGAGAGTTGTCAGTATGGTTTGTGATGTAAAATGCAAAAAAATAGGATTGTGTCGGTGTAGTTTGTTTTCATTTATATATATGCATGATTCCTTATGTTCATAGGTTCATAGGTTCATAGGTTGGTACTAGGCTATCAGCCCTAGGGCCTATACAAGCCTAGCCATAACAATTCCCTGGCTATTTCTTCCCACATTATTTACTTTCCTGGACCCCTGTCTAGCAGGGCGACTGACGTGATCCCTGGGGTGAATTTCCTTTTATGGTTTAAAAAAGATGTTTCTTGTTTAAAAACAAAAAGAAAGGATAGGTAGTTAGAAAGAGAGGGAGCCAATACAGGGATAATATAAGTACTATTATGTATAGAGGTTATTATGTGGTGCGGAAAAGGGGGAGTGTAAGAGACAGACTGCAAGTTTAGTAGATGAAATGGATAGAGGAGAGACACAGGCAATCTATATTGTTATAATTTGCACTATGCCAAGAAAATCTTCCTCTGTATAGCTAACAAAGAAAAGTAAAATGTTAGTGTTTAAAAGATAGCAATGTAGGACTACTAGGTCATCCCAAGGAGGATGGACAAGGACAGAGTCATGAGTCTAAGAGGAAGGATTTTCGGCATGATTTGAAGAGTTGGGTTTTGTCTGAGAGAAGCAGGAATAGTATTCTGGTTAAAAATATAATTAAAGAGAGTTACCACAACAGTTGTGGGATTTTGTGTGGTAGTGAAGAGTTTGTCACTAGAGTGAAGACATCTTGTTGGGGAGTACCTTTGTAATAGTGCACTTGCGGTGTGGGCATTTTCTATGATGGATTTATGATAAGAAATTTAATGATATTTATCTGAAGAATGGCAATTTGAAAAAAAAAATCCCTGAAAGGCACTTACAGTGCATAATAGAACAATATTTTTTGAAGGGTCAAGCCACCCTGCACTTTCCCATGTGGGGTAAACCCCACCTCTCCTAATTTATATATACCAAATTAATGATCATATAACAATGGAAAAAGTGCAAAAGTCAACAATCACTGAATGCAGCTTTCATTAATATTTCCTTTGCAATGTTGTCCATTGGGCAAATCACCATTGAAAATTTCTCACATTCCCATTAAGATAATAAAATATCTTGTGAGTTATTTTTAGCTGTAAGAACTTGACTAAGTTTGGTAGTTCCATCAATCTAACATGAATCAGGGCTACATGGTGATATGTTTTGCTTGGGAGGTTAGTACTTTTATAGCCCTGGGAATCTCCATCTGCAGCCATCAGTATATTTGTATTAATCTTCTTAAGGATCCCAGTTTGATCATAGCAATTTTTCTGCTAGTGATAAAATCTAAACCAAGCCTGAGGTAAATCATATGGAAGCTTGGTCAGTTAAATCTATCTATAGCTATATTTATATATCTATATATAGATCTATATCTATAGCTATCTACATATACATACATATATGAGTACAGTAAAAAATGTGAACTCATCAAAATGTAGATTCTTGCTGTACTGACAGTTGAAAATGCAGACACATCAAAGTACAGACACTCAAAAGGCAGACAAAAAAACATATAAACCCACATTAAATTAATAGCAAAAAAACAAGCAAATAATATATTTCTTTGATCAATTTGCACTAAAAATACACTAACATGAAACAAAAAAATCCCCCAGACCATATCAATGCCACAGGATGTGGGTTGACTGAATAATAGTAGTGCTAAAGAAAGGGTTTTCCTATGGTAAGCTATGGGATTAGAGTTAGGGCCAAGGTTATGGTTAGCATGCATTAGTAAGGTGGTGTTGGGCAGAAACCCTAACCATGCAACTTATGTTAGAAACATCCTTTCCATTACAGTACCACTACACAAGACAGGTTCAGACACAGACATGTGAACCAACAAACATGCACAATACTAAAGCTATCTCTTTACGTAACCCTTACTCTAACCATAAAGCACCAATACCAACCATCTTATCATTGCCTGTATTCTGAACTGTCTATGTTCTGGCCTTCCAACATTCTGATAGTATATCACTGTTAAAAACAGTATTTCCAAGAAATTAGTTACCTAAGCAGATTGTCAGTGAAACTTTTCCACACTTTAGGTCAAGGGAATTCAAGACATTCTTAAAACAAAATGGCATTAATAATGTCATGCCTTCATCTAATCATTCAGTCACCAAAGGGCTGGATACCAAAGTTATGCTATCTTCAAAGGAACCATTATAGCTTGTAGCCCTATACAGAGCCCCTATGTGTATACTAGATAATTTTTCTTATTGCCTTTTGCAAAACACTACTCTGCTTCTCAGGTCACTCATTTTTAAACTAATTTACATAGACTTCTGCCAAAAGAAAACTATTGGGACCAATCACTTCTAAATATGAGACCAGAATCAAGGTGCATTATGCTCTAACAGATCGTCATCAGTTATCAGTTGAGAAATATACATGTATTATTGTCACCGTTTAAATGTATATGTTTTAACAGAGGACATTGGAAGAGAAAATGTTAATCTCAATCCACCTAACTTTGAAAATAGTTTAAAATTAAATTACTTGGCATACGCCATAAAGATTGTATCTTACAGTTCTCAATGCAGCCACAGACAGAAAGTATGTACTAGGAAGCTTTCTGTATTGTCTTTGAGGTGAGCTAATTGCTACTCTGGAAAGGTGGAGGTTTTAAATTGTTTTATGACTTCCAGGAGCTGAAGAAGATCTTAGCAAGGCTGTGTGTATGTGTGTGTGTATGTGTGTGTGTGTGTGTGTGTGTGTGTGCGTGCGCGTGTGTGTGTGTGTGTGTGTGTGTGTGTGTGTGTGTTTATTATTGACATGCATGTGCTAAATCCTGACAGCTTCTAGCCAAGGGGGAGTTGCATGGGAACCAGAAGTCAGATGACCAGATGTATGTGATGTCATTTTGTAATCCATCACTAAAAATTATTTTTAATACTAGGTGAGACTGAAGTCTCATTGCAGTCTGTTCTTGAAACCTGGCAAAGAAGGACCCCTTGCCTACTTCATCTTGCATTGCACTAGACGTGACTAGGGAATAGTAATTCTTTAGATCAGTCAGGAAAAAATAGTGAGATTAGTTAAGTACTGTTTTTCTGTACCTGTGTGAATCTATTTGTCTGTGTTATTTTAATATTTCCTGTGATTGAAATTCTGGTGTTTATTGTAAACAGATATTTAGTATTTTCATGTTATTTTTATTTATTATTAAATATATTTAAACTTTTCATTCTGGCTGGTCTTTTAGAGAATATTTTAATTTCTGAGGGCCACTCCTATAAGCCTTGCTGTTGGTCAAACTACCATTTGTATTAATACTAATTTCACTCAGTATAATTGGGTACCCTTGCAAGAGCCTTAGAGTATCTGGCTTTGGAGTGTCTGGTGGTGGTGTAACTACCTATTGGTTTGGGCAGGAGGGGGCATAGCTAGTAAATCTGTGTCAACTTTTCCCAGGTGTGTGTGTGTGTGTGTGTGTGTGTGTGTGTGTGTGTGTGTGTGTGTGTGTGTGTGTGTGTGTGTGTGAAAATAAAATCTCAGAGAGTGAGTGTGTGAGGGTACTGGAGAACTTAGCTTGGACACTCAGCTGAGGTTTCTACTCTATAGCAGTGCCTATGGGGAGTTCTACTGAGGACCTGGAGGGAGCCAGACAGAGAAATCCAGACCCCAAACTGAGTACGTCCCTGTGTGCTCTTAAGGGAAACTGTGCTAGATGAAGACAGCTGCATCTGGAAATACTGGGTGTATCCATTTTTGTTCCAAGTGAACATCCCTCTCCAGTGCCAGAGGTGAAGATTCAGGCTCCTTAATTACTGGCCCGGAGTGGGGATGTCACATGGTTCACAAAGGTAGTTAGCCTAGTAGTTACCTATGAACTACCAGTATAAAGGTTTCATTGATAATGATTGCTGCAAATATGCGACAACAACAGATGTCACAAAAATTAATCCATAAATACTTAAACTCAGGTGCTAAACAATTCTGAATAAATATTCTCTAAACTGCTCCATAAGGTGAGGACCTAGTGTTCTCACTCTCATCATTCTTTTATTTTTGTCATCTTCCTTGCTTCTGTGCTATCGTCTACATATTATGATCAAAAAGTGCTGATTACTGACTGTAATGCTTAACATCTACACTAACCCCCAGATTTACTATTCCTCCATGCAGGACTAGCTTAGTCTTGCATGAAGGTGGCTGTTTAGGAGCAGGATGGCAGCGCACCATGCATAGCAATGAGGCATGCTGCCTGAGCTCCTAGGCTTACATGGAGAATGTAAGAGTCCAGGGGGCATGTCTGAGAGCAGAGCTCTCAGAATATACATGCCCCCGCAATGAAGAACAGCAGAAAGGGGTGTGAAATGAGTGAGACCGCTCAAAGGTGACCGCATATCCCCACCAACTGCCCCCCTTGTGTACAACAGCAACAGTCTATATATATAAATAAAATGAAGAAACCCTTTATTTTTTTTAAATCTGATTAAAACTAACCATAGGTGTGCGGGTGTGCCCATTGCTTAGCTACGGTTAATGCAGCTTAAATGGCTGAAGAGGATAACAAGGAAGATATATGCAAATGAAGCAGCATAGCAATAGTGTAGTGGGCATAGCATTTGCCTTATGAGCAGGCATTCCCAGTTCGAGTCCCACTGCAGCACATTCCATTTCCCATGGCAAAGTATGGTATGAGTAATATTTATGTTGCATAACCCACTAAATAACATATTTTCATGAACTGGAGTACTGCAGTAAATGCACATGTGAGATGTCAGTGTCAAAATGAATAAGGCACTAGTAAGCAGGTTTAAGCACAGATAAGCAGTAGTAAGTGAGTTTAACCCCATTTACGTGGCGGTAAGCAATGCCTGCACCCATTAAGCAATTCTAAAGCTAACTCTCTATAAGCAGATGTAACGGCAGGTTAGCAATGCTTACCATCATGCAAACCCATGCAAACATGCTTACAAATGCTCAAAGTGCCTTAATCACTCCGTATTCAATGGCCCTTGCTCTGCCCATCAACAAAATAAACAGCCATACAGGTCTCGTACCCAGGACCCTATACACTATAGTCACAGTAGTTAACCACCAAGCCATCACAGAAGTACAGAAGAATGAGGTATCAGCAAACAAGTCCTCACCATAGTAAAACAAAACTGAACCTGTGAAAGGAATCCGTATACAGTCATATGTTCCATAACCCACTACATAACATAAATATGTGAACTGGAGTACAGCAGTAAGCCAAGAAGTGAGGTGTAATTGTAACAGAGTGTCGTAGTCCCCAGTAAAACACAAGGACCCCATAGAGTGTACGTACACATTAATCATGGATACCAGGCATACATATAAAGTGTAATGAATAATAACTCAATGCCAAAAGGAATTATAATGCAAAGTCTAATGTAAGCAATGCCAAGCATTGCACAGAGCAGCTTAGGAGGTGTAAGCAATGTGTAGGGCAGCTAACTCATTGTGCCCAGTGGTATACCCCTTTAAACAATGCCAACCATATGTAAGCAGGTTTGTTCATAGCTTCCCCTTGCAGGCACTATGGCAGTAAGGGGAGAAGGTGTGCGCTTTCGGGTTCAGTGCTGGTGCATTCAGGAGTCCAAGGTCACGACAGGACTCCTTGTCAAAGACCATGATCAGAGACTGCTGCAGGCCCAGTACCAGGGCTCCTAATATGAGGCGGAGGCCTGGGACCGTCTCACCCGTGACCTCACCAGTGCCACTGGCATACCCCGAACTGGTGAGCAGGTCAGGCACCACTATGCCGACCTGAAGCGGCGTAAGGGGGACCTCTTGGAGGAGTGGCTCCAAGAGGCTAGAGCTGCAAGCGACGATGTTCCAGTCTTGTGTAAGTATCACCCCAGAATGTGTGTAATAATTGCCAGCTCAGGTATACCATGGATATGTATCGCTAAATATTCCTCTTATGTTCCCCACAGCTGCAATGGAGTGGGCCACAAACCAGGAGGCCCACATCAGTCACCTGGCGATGTTGTGACGTGAGGCAGGTCAGTAATACTCACGCATTTACTGTCATAGGAAATAAAACTAAAAGCAGTAGTACATTAATTGCCTGTATAAAACCTGTAGTGTTCAAGGCAAGTACTGCATACACTAGAGAATATGGCAGGAAGAGTGTCATATTGTTTGTATGTCAATAAAATTGTAATAGCCTGATAAAACAAGTCTAACTGCTGGACTGCATGTGTATGTTCTGGTATCATATGGTAATGTAGATTTGCAATCATGTAATAGTACTGTTGTAGTAAGCACTCAGTTACCCACACCGTGCACCATAAATTGAATGTGTAGGAATGCCTGTATATGACAGGTGTAATCCCCAGAGGCCATTTAGTACAACTGAGAGACACATAGACAGTAAACAGGGAAAATGCAGACAACAAAAACGGAATAGCACATGCAACTGAGATGTGAACTGCTGATTTTTTTTAGCACACACAGCCACAGTTCGAATCCTGCCAGTGGTAGTAGTCTGCATACAGAACCATACCCCACAACTGTACAGATATGTCCAGAATATCCAGTAAGGTGGCCCGTATCTGTTGCCTATCAACCTGACCCCCTAGGAAATCAGTGGGATGATCCCAGATGTATAGGCAGCAAACAGGAAATACAACTGATTGACACGCATCTATGAGAACAAAGCTGGCACACTAGCAACTCCCCAATACCTTATGTGAGTAAGAAGCCATGTATGTCCCATTTACACCCCAACTTGTCAAGCTGTGGTCAGAGTGCATACAGTAACAGAGTGTGATGTATGTGCATAATAGTAATGTGGAATCTGGTACTGTGTTTGGGAACATTCAGGTAGTGCTAATAAACATTCTTCCCACAGGTCTGTCAGATACCATCACTGTGCCCAGAAATACAAGAATGATATGCAGTTGCTTGAATAATGAGGTATTACACATCACTGTCACCCACACTGTCCTACAACATATAACTGTCTAGGAAATCTGTTTAAGAGTGTTGTAATACAAGGTCAGAATGCAAAAGCACAGGGGATTAATAAGACAGAAAGCAGATAGGATATATACAGCAATGTATATATAGCAGACACAACTGTGATGGACAGTGTTTAAGTTGTAGCAGACACACCCATGGTCTGAATCCTGGGAGTGGAATTAGGCTGCATAAAGAATCATACCCCACAACTGTACAGATGAGGCCAGAATGTCCAGTATATATGCCCATATCTGCAGCCTGTCTCCCTAGTAAGTCTGTGGGATTATCCCAGATGTTTAGCCAGCAAACAAGGAATACAAGCGATTGTCAAACATCTGTGAGAGTCACTGTAGCAACCCCCAAAACTGTTAGGAGAGTAATATTTCAAGTATGTCCAATCTACACTCACATGTTGTCAAGCTGTGACCAGAGTGTGTACATTAATGGAGTGAGATGTATGTGCATAATACTAATGTGTAATCCAGAACTTTGTGTGGCAACAGTCAGGTACTGCTAACAAACATTGCTCCCACAGGTACGTTGGATATGAACACTGTGCTGAGGAATACAGACCATTATAACCTGTACTGGTACTGTTCAATCTGGTATTGAAGGGAATTGTGAGTGTTGCAGTTTCTCTGAATAATAAAGTATTACTGGTCATTGTCAGCCACACTGTGCTACATAATATAACTGTGTAGCAAAGCATGTATATGTGTGTGTCAGGTCACTAAAGATGGAATAGGGCAATATTCTAGATATGTCCCAGCACAGCAGCATGTGGTCAACACATGGCCAGCGTCTGTGCAGAAAGAGTTGTATAGCTATGTGCAAAACATCAACCCAGAATCCAGGAGTATGTGTAGAAACAGTTAGTGTTAACAAACAGTCCCTCCACAGGTATACCAGGTAAGTGGTGTATACTGCAGGTAAAACTGGTTCATGTGTAATGATGATGACAGCCATATCACTGTCTAACTTAGGCTATAAGGTAGTGTAGTAAGCCTTGTAAGGTACAGATAACAGCACTGACTATGAAAGTAATGTGGACTACAGGAATATACTGGTTGTTAATTGACACCCCCCCCCCCACCATATCGCCAACAATAATCAACATACCCACCTGAACTGGTATGTAATGACTCTGATAATGTCCAATTGTTTGATAAATATGTTAATGGTTCCCATGCATGTGCTATATTGAGTTACTCCAACATTGGTGACATGATGCCATCAATGTATCTGCAAGCTGTTCTTATTACCACTGTGGTCCCATATATGCATGTGTTCTGTTTGCCATGCAACTGTTCCGTATCTGGTGTCTGGGTTAATAGGAATATCTATGCATGCTGTTATACCTAACCCTGGAATGTGTTGACTATTACTAACCCACATATGATGAAATCTAAACACTATAGCACGCTTGTGAAGGCCAGTCCCAGCAGACCCTCCTGTCCCACCTCAGCTGACCGTGGCACCGGGCACCAGCATGTCTGGGGCCCAACCCAGGTCCTCCCTGTCCATTGGTCCTGCACCACCTGCAGGTGGAACTTCCTCAGGGGATGGGGCTCGCCCCCCTG
The DNA here is from genome assembly GCF_019279795.1 of Protopterus annectens. Taxonomy (NCBI): domain Eukaryota; kingdom Metazoa; phylum Chordata; order Ceratodontiformes; family Protopteridae; genus Protopterus; species Protopterus annectens. The sequence continues at coordinate 1,779,261,613 of NC_056737.1, forward strand.
GGAGTGGGCGTGGACAGGTACCGGTCACCTGTCGCCAGGTTGGGGCCGTGGTGCGTAGAGAGATCAACCAGCAGTTTGGTGATCTTCTATGCCAGCTCAAGGGCCGCATTTTGTGATTAGAGAGTCAACTTGGCTCTGCGACTCAGCCCCCAGCACAGCCATCTTCGGGGCTGTGAAGTTGCAGTGGTGACTGCCCACGGGTGGGGACTTCAGTCCCACTGTTACCACTAGGGGGCTTGTGGGCTTCCGATATCCCAACACCTCTCCTCATCAATGTGTTTACCCCCCACATGTCATATACCGCCCCTGTATGCACCTTGTTTGTCTTGTCTGTTAATCTACCCAACCTACCTCCACAAATATACCTACTACCCCTCCCCAACATCTCACTCTCACCTGAAAAAAAAAGGGCAAGCTGTTCCCACAAAAAAATATTGCCTCATACATAGCTGTCCATTTTGCACACGTGTCCACTGGACACATGTAATGTGGTCTAATTGGCATCACAATGTATTATTGTTGTCCTCACCCACTCCCAGGGGTTTGAGTGTCCAAGTCTAACTCCAAATTCAGTGTATATGCACAGCTGTTGCTGTAGAAGAAATGGGCAACTATGGACCTTCCCTACACCCTTCCTGCACATCTCTGGCTATTTTCCCTACTGTCTTTCCCTCTTTGTGCCCCTTTTTTCACCACTTTCCTATCAACCCCTTTTTCTTTGAAAAATGGACCTACGTCCAGTTGGACACTCCCGGTCAACAAATGTAAATAAATAAATAAATAATTTTCTTTTAAGGAAATTAGTGCAGGGGTAAGCAGGAGTAAGTACTTTTAAGCAACAGTAAGTGGGTTTAAGCCTGTTTGTGTGGGGGTAAGCAATGCCTATACAGGTTAAGCAATTCAGAAGCGAACAAAGTATAAGAAAATGCAACCGGAAGTTAGCAGTGCTTAGCTCTGTGCAAACCCACTTACAACTGCTTTAAAGTGCCTTAATCACTCTGTATCCAATGGCCCATGTTCTGCCCAGCAACAAAATAAACAGCCTCTGCAAGGCTCGAACCCAGGACCCCCTGCACACTATAGCCAAAGTGATTTACCACTAAGCCATATCAGAATTACATAACCCTGATGTTTTCAAAAACATATCACCCAGCCCAGTCATTCAGCAGTACAGAGAATGTACTCCAACATTTAGATGTATGTGTGTGTAAATATATTAATATCTAAATAGATACAACATATCTATATATGTCGATAAATATATATCTATACATGCAAATGCCTACATCTATAGATATGTATGTCTGCATCTATATGTCTGAATGTCAAAATATATACGCCAGGTTATGTATATGTCAGCAGATATATGTGTGTATATATATATATATATATATATATATATATATATATATATATATATATATGTCAGCAGATATATGTGTGTGTGTGTATATATATATATATATATATATATATATATATATATATATATATATATATATATATAGGTATATATGGACATACATCTGTAGATAACAATGGGGAAATAACAAAAACATATATGTCCACATGCAAAGTTAATGGGGTTGAGAGGGCCCAAACAATATAAGTCTTGTACAAATAGGTATACCCCCCAACAGCCAAACATGTCCCCCCTGCAATACGCTACCAAGTGTTACAGATCCCATAACCAGGACCAGAGATGGCATGGGCATCCCTAGGATACATATACACAAACACATATATGCAGATACAGATATACATATATATGTATATATATATATATATATATATATATATATATGTATATAGATATATATGTAACTACACATACACATGCAGAGATATGTACATTAAGTTACATATGTAGTACGTACACACAATATGGAACAGCCACTATTCCTACCGTTACCACCTTACCAACTGGAGACTGTATGAGCCACCCATACAAATAACATTCATCGCCTGCAACATATACCCACAGAGATATCAAAGGCTATAGGACCACACACAGGTGTGCATAAATGAGAAAGCTTTATTTGTGTATTATTACAATTGTATATGCCATGTCATATAGCTGTTTAGACACGGACATCTATATAAACTGAGTAATGCAACTGTGAAACAGGTGTAGTAATACAGTAGTCCAGAAATGTTAACAAATGTTGCTGTCCAGGCCAAGGCCATCAAGTAGTACAATAGTAAAGACAGACTGGGCCACAGGATACCAAACAATCAACAGTAAGTAATGCAGGTGTATAGTTGAGCAACCTCTAACTACACTCTGTAGACAATCCCTAGGGAGTAAAGATCTCAGTTGACACACTGGGATGTAACCGTTATATAACAAGGCACAACTGACACCATCACAAGCACACTGACAAACAGAACCATCTGTATGGCATAGTAGGCCTTACAGGCATGCCACAGCACAGAGTAACATACAGCTGTGTGTAAGTGCATCACCACAACCAATGTGAACACAGCTACAGCTACATATGGCATGCTAGCATATTATTAGAGTATATGGACTATCTGTTCAACACCAACCTCATATGTGCCACCCACACACTAACCCTACATATACTGGGATGCTACACAGTGTGGTCCGCTGCCTGTCTGTGGTATGGGACATGAGCGTGTATGGCCCTACAAACATGTAAGCCGATAGGTAACATATAGTGGAGCAGCATGTAACATCAGATAGAACAGGACCAAGAACAATGACATCTGCCACAGTCTGTACACAGGCCAAGGTACATATTAACAATACACACACTGCTGACAATCACCATAAGTACACATACCTCAACACTGTACACACAACCACAGACTTTCCAGGTTATGTCATCAAATGTAACCCCTACTATACATTACATGTGTAGCAGTCTGATATCTCACTGGGTTGTTGCCAATTATGATGTCACTAATTATGGTGTATAGTACATATGCAGCTCTTACTGCTTGACATATGTACAAAGGTTGTCAGGGTTGTGGCTGGAGGCACATACACAGGGCCAATATTGACATGTTGCTGTGATAACTTCATACATTTACTGTTGTAACAGGGTTTGTTGCACCATATGTCCTATGAGGGATTTGAAGTCAGTAACTCCCACGGTTGTCACCATCTACAGACTGAAATCCTCACACTACCTTCTGCAGTTCATAGATAGGTGGTCAGTGGGTAACACCTGAAACAAAAGGCACCACACACTGGCCAGTCTGCAGATGGCCCTACAGTTGGGTGTTCCCCCATTAACATAACACTGACATGGCAGGTATGTAAACATGTAGGACAGTCGTATCCACAGACACCCTGTTAAACCAACATTACTCCAAATGCAGTATAGCAGCACTTGCAGTCTGTAGTCAGGTCAGGCACATCCCCCTCCTGTGTGTTGGCCTGTCTCCACAGTGTATGTTGTTAGAGGTACACCCCAATCCATCTGAGATGCTGTTTGCCAAATAACAGATCAAGTTCCTGCTCACAGTGAATGAAAGGCCCAACAGCAACATGATGTTCCCAGATATTGGTGTGTGTTGCCATGCAATTGGCTATGGGAATGTTACCACAGCTGTTCCACATGCAATCAGCAAGAGGAGGGCTGCAATTTGTGCAGAGACCATCAGCTGATCCTGAGCATCACTTAAAATACACATGCTGCTACCTAAGCAAAGCACGTGTAAGTCTCCACATCCACCAGAGAGGGAGTAAGAGAGGCAGACAGAAGGACAGAAAAGCCAGGGAGGGGTGGGAGAGTAAAACTTATGCATGTTTGTGTCACACACCTACCGGTACAGGGTATCAAACCCCCAACAATTATGCAGTGCTATCACATGTCCATGCAGTTATTGGATAAGCCACATAGGTTACATGTTAGGGAGCCCTCAGAACATATATGTGATGGTGAGTGACATCTGCAACAGGGATGTGGTAGCTATGTGGTAGGTGTAGTAACCATGCCTAACTGCATGAACAGGTGTCAGCGTCAACACAGCCACACACTCACAGGGACACACACATACACACATTGCCACACTTGGCAGGGCCAGGAATACAACTCATCAGTAGTGGGATTGCCACAGCACAGTACTGTGCAGGTATCACATGCACCACAGGGGTCATACTGAGGGTATATGTGCAAAGGTATGTGGAGGTGTCTGACATCCAACAGCATGCTTCATTATGCCAATGGGGGTTGTAGTGAGTGTGAATGTGATCATACACATCATACACCACCCACACATACACAGGTGCCAGTACTGACATGCATGTGTGCACTGCTTCAAGGGTGTGCTGTTGTTGATGGTGCCAGATGGCTATACAAGGCTAGGTGATGGGTATACCTTGGCATCAGGCCACATGACAATGGTCTGCATTGTGGCTCAGGGCTGTAGTGTCTGGAGTTGCCCACACAGGTGGGTATTGTATTCACCATCCAGTCACCTGGGTAACTATTGCATGTGGCCAATGCTGTGCATTGCTTGCCATGCATGTGGTCCTTAGTCCATGATATAGACAGTGTCTGGGATCTGCACACCTCCCACATGCATGTACAGTGACATGTGGAACTGTACCTGGGGTGTCTTGCCTATGTTGTGTACACTGATTGTTATCATCAGATGTGCCAGTCCTGGCCTCATGTGGCGGGAACTGTTCATAGACAGCGGATTGGCGCTGCACCTACATTGATAGCATGATACCGGTATTCCCTGGTGTCATTGGCATCTGTCCATACATGGCTTGTGTTTCAGGCATGGTATGTCCTTTGTGGGTCACATTTTATGGCACCACAGGTGTTGCAGGTGTCCAGTGGGGAACATGGGAAAGGTGCACTGTCGGCATGTACAGGCCTATTGGACTGATGGACAGGGTGCTATGCCCTCTCTAGCCCACTGCAATCACACCATGGTTACTATCAGGGTGCCATATACAGGGTACTACCAACATAGCGGCTGTTGCCTAGGCAAGTGTGTGTGTGTGTGTGTGTGTGTGTGTGTGTGTGTGTGTGTGTGTGTGTGTGTGTGTGTGTGTATGAGACATGGGTTGAGAGTGTACCCTGGGTAATACAAGGCTTGTTAACATTGTTCAGCTGGCATTGATGTCACATTTAGAGGTATGGATGTGCACCCCAGCTTCTTGGCTATTTCATATCTGTTATCCCTGTACGGTGGACATTGTGATATATACTTGGCCCACCATATAAGAAATTTGCAAAACCCACTCCACATTGATTCCAGTTGTTACACATTCACAACCACTGCCCCCCACACACACACACACACACACACACACACACACACACACACACACACCTGTCATGTCTGGGATTAGAACTCCTACCTAACTAGGTATATTACACTAAAGCACTACACCATTATAGGACTAGCCACAGAGATTACTGGAGCTCTCCTTCCCCAAAAGTGTATTTCACAGTGAATGACAGCAGCAGGATTGCCTAAGTAGGACATTTGAATTGTAGTGAGTGTGACTAGCCTAAAATGCATTGCTCCCTACACAAACATAGAAACACACACAAAATATCCACCAGTGCCATGTGTGTAGATAGAACCCCTACCAGGTTTCTATACCACACTACAGCATGATGCTGTTATAGGATGCACCATGGAAATTACTGCAGTTCTCCTTCCCCAAAGGTGTATTTCTAGGTGGATGATATCAGCAGCCTTGCCAAAGTAGAGCATTTGAATTGTAGGGAGTGTGACTATCCTAAAAAGCATTGCTCTCTACACAGAGTCAGACAGACACACACACACACTTGCCATGTCTGGGATTAGAACTCCTACCTAATTTATCACACTACAGCAGTACGCAGTTACAGGACACGTTATGGAGATTACTGGGCTATGACCTTCCCAGAGATGTATTTCTAGGTGGATGACATCAGCAGCCTTACCAAAGTAGAGCATTTGAGTTTTAGGGAGTGTGACTACCTTAAAAAGCATTGCTCTCTACACAGACAGAGACACACACACACACACACACACACACACACACACACACACACACACACACACACACACACACACACACACACAATGTCTGGGATTGGACCTCCTATCACACTACAGCAGTATGCAGTTATGAGATGCACCATGGAGATTACTGGGCTACAGCTCTCCCAAAGGTGTATTTCACAGTGGATGACCTCAGCAGGCTTGTCATAGTAGGGCTATGGGGAGGGCAGTGTGTGTGCATGGGCCATAACCCATTCACAGCTGCTAGATGACTACTTTCTTGTGCAGTCATGTTGCACAGCTAGCATGTGCACCACATAGTCTGTAATGCTGACAGATACCGGTGGCTAGTATCTACAGTGAGTGACATCTGAACCTCATGTGGTTGTGGCCCTTTGGCTGTGTGCTGGGTGGGACAGGCCTGGATGGCTCTTTGTCACAGTCACTCTCTTCCACACATCTATGTATGTCTACCTTTGGCTTATTATATGTGTCTGTATTCCTGTCCACTGTGTGTGCAAAGCATGTGTGGTACATACTGAGGAGTGTCTGCACTAACATCTGTAACTGCCAGATATGTCTGGCCCACTGGTGTTTGCAGACATGGCCTTCATGTGTTTAAGTGTGTGAGCATGCCCAGTATGACCTTTCAGTATGTTGTTGACTGACATTGCCTTAATTTCTCTGATCTACAAACTGCCACTAATTTCAACCATTTCTTCATAGATTGCTTTGCAAAACTATCCTTCTCCTTCCCTGACCACCCCTCCTGCCCCCCTCCCCCACCAGCAAAACTCCTCCTTCCTCCCCCTTTACCCTCAAATCCATCCCCACAAACACAATAAAAAGACTTCTCCTCAAGCTAAAACCCTGTCGTAATGCACCAGATAATCTACCACCTACCTTCCTCAAACAATCTGCTGAAACCATCGCCTGTCCTATATCTATTCTCATAAACAAATCTATACAGGAATCATATGTCCCAACCATCTGGCGCCAAGCATACATCATTCCACTTCACAAAGGTAGTAAAAACATAGACACAACCAATTTTAAACCTATAGCCATACTCTCCCCTCTCTCAAAAATATTAGAAAAAACTATCCATGCACAAATCATGCAACATCTAAACCTAAACAAACTTCTCTCCCACACCCAACACAACTTCAGCCCCAGCCACAGTACCATCACTGCCCTCCTTTTCTAGAGACTATCAACTTAGCATGTGATAATGGCAAATATGTGTCATCACTATTCTTAGACCTTTCAAAAGCATTCAACACCATCTCCCATTCCTTTCTCCTATCCCAGCTCCCATCCTTACATCTCTCTCCCTTCACCCTTGCCTGGTTCACCAGCTACCTGTCCAACTGTCAACAAGCCGTCCAGTGGAAAGAATCTACCTCTCCTTTCCTACCCACACCCACTGGGGTCCCTCAAGGTTCAGTTCTAGGTCATCTGCTCTTTAATATATTTATCAACAACTTCCACCTCTCCATACCTGAAGCCTCCATCATCCAATATGCAGACAACTCCACCATCATCTCCACAGCCTCCTCCCCCTCTGAACTGCTAATAAAAACCCAACTTGCCTTTTCCAAAACCGAATCATGGATGAAAGGCAATCACCTTGCCCTAAATGCCTCCAAAACAAAACTAATGATCTTTACTCATACTAGAAATTCCACTTTAGTCAGAAACCTGTTCTGCATTACAAGCCACAATAAAACTCCATTAGAAATAGTCCCCTCAACCAAACTGCTAGGCATCATTATTGACGAAAACCTAAAGTTTGACTCCCACGTATACTCTGCTATCAAAAATACTCATCAGAAGATTGGTCTCCCATACAGACACAATCGCTATCTCAGCCCCTCCAACATGCAAACACTTGCAACTACCTTCCTCCATCCATCTCTTATGTATGGCGCTTCCCTATTTACCAACCTCCAACTAGGCCTGCACTCCAAACTAGAAGCCTGCTACCACAAAATTAGCAAATTCGCTACCAACTCCAAAAGTTAATCCCATCACTGCCACTCAGTACTCATCCTCAAATGGCTAGAACTCCCCAACTACCTTAGATATCTGCAACTCACCACTACTCACAAGCTCATCTCCAAACCATCTGACTGCCCATCCCTAGCCATAGTGCTAACAACCTACACTCCCTCCCACTCCCTAAGATCAGAGAACCAAAACCTGCTTCAAGTACACAAACCCTCTCATCCCCCAGGCCAACTACTACTATCCTGCACAATAGCCAAACTCTGGAACTCTCTCCCCTTTCACCTATGCAACATACCTAACTATAATAACTTCAAAACCCAGCTTTTCTCACATCTATCCTCCAACTGGGAATGTCCCTCTCATGCTCCTACCTAAATTACCTCCTTAAATTATGTTTCCTACCCTCCTTTTTGTCTTTTACATGAATACCTAATGAGCTTTTTCTCTGTCAGTCTGGTTTAAACATAAATAATATGATTTCCTATTCTACTAATGTTACCTAATACATTGGACTGAATATTGTATATTTAACAAGTAATATAATGTAACCTTACATATATGTAAGTGTAATGTAATTTAATGCGATTTTCTTGTGGAGCTTTTCTCCCTGGGCCTCCACTGAAAATGGGCTGACTCAGCCCAATGGACTATCCCAGTCAACAAATGCAAATAAATATATAAATAAATAAATAACAAATAAATCATTTCTCTGTGTGTGAGCATGCCCAGTATGCCCATCTGTATTGAATGTGTGGGTCAAGTCCAGGTAGTCTGTACTGCAGTGCTGACCTATGTGTTGTACACATACAGGTAGCATACTGTTTCTTCAGGGTATCCGTCGATCATTTGGCATTGACTGTTACTACATTCTACATTGGATGGGTGGGGTACACCTGACTACTTTTACATTTCTACACAGGATTGGGGGGGCACACCTGACTGTTACTACATTTCTTTGTAGGGTGGGGGGGCACACCTGATTATTTCTACATTTCTCCACTGGATTTGGGGGGGGGGCACACCTGACTGTTACTACATTTCTACGTAGGATGGGGGGCACACCTGACTATTTCTACATTTCTACACAGGATTGGGGGGGGCACACCTAACTGTTACTACATTTCTACGTAGGATGGGGAGGGCACACCTGACACTTGTACACATTTGCTATGACTGTACTGGTATGTTAGGTACTCCATTTCATTCTGTAGTCTTACCTATCATGCTGACTAGAGGCATACCAGTGTACTACAGATCTTAGCTTTTATTTACCTACATATTAGTTTCCGACTTCCTACCCATCAGAACTGACATCCCACTGTGTGACCTGCTGTAGTCTGTCTGTGTAGGCCTGGGGGGAGATTACCCATAGGCCTCATTCAGGGGCCATAGCACAGCCTTTGTTTGTGTTTGTCTACACCTGTCCTGCTGGCTGTGACTGTTGTTGGGTATGTGAACCCCCCCTGACTGGCATGTGTGGGTCACTTACCTTGTGGGCGTCCCAGTACTGAGGATGGTGCTGCAGAGCTGCCTATATTGGATGCACATAGTACACTCCCTGCACATGGCTGAGCACAGGTAGTGTAATGTTTGGCATCCCTTTTACTGTATGTGAGAGTCAGAGAGAGGTGTTATTCCCTGGGTCCCTCCTGTGTCAGTGTGCTATGTGTTGCCTCTTTGCCAAGGCCAGGGCATACTGGGCACGCCTCCTTCTGCCTACTGGGACAGGCTCAGATTGTTCCTCCTCCGAGTCACTCTGTGCCTGTGCAGGCCTAGGCAATGGTGGGGGGCTGTGTGGCCCTGCCCTCTGCTGTTTCTGCTGCATCTGTTTCCACAGGATCATATTGTGCAGCATGGCATACGAGGACAATTTGGGTACATGTAGCTGGTGAGTACTGCAAGGCTCCACCGGATGTGTCCAGGCACTGGAACCGTGACTTGAGCATTCCAAACACACGCTCTACTATAATTCTGGTCTGGGCGTGTGCCTCATTATGGAGTTCTTGTTCAGGTGTGTGTGCATTTCTGATGGGTGTCATCAGCCACGGCTCCAGTGCGTATCCAGCATCCCCCACTAGGTGAACGTGAGGGATGTCTCCATTGGCAAATGTCTGATACAGCTGCGTCAGATGCCAGATGTGGGAATTGTGATAGCTTCCAGAGCAGCCAGCACACACATTCATTATTATGCTCTAGGCATCACACACGACCTGGCAGTTGATGGAGGGGGAGCCCTTGCAGTTGATGTAGACCCTACCCCACTCACCGGGTGGTGCTTTGATACATATGTGCATGCAGTCTATAGCACCCACTACCTCAGGGTATTCTGCTATTTGGTGGAACAGTTGTATATTGCTGACCAACGCCTTAAGGGTATTGGGGAAATATACTTGCTCACTGACATGTGCTGACATGGCATCCAGGAACTAGTGGAGTACCCTGGATGCTGATGCCTGTGAGATCCCTATCATATCCCCAGTTGGCCTTTGGAAGGTGCCTGTAACTAGTATTCTTAGGCCTACACATACCTCGGTATCCACTGGGATGGGTTCCCCGCTGTTAATTTTGTGTGTCAGGTGTGGCCGGCACAGCTGAACAATTTGCTGTAGGAGGTCCCTGTCCACCCTATAGCGCTCCACTGTCTCCAGCTCATGTAGTTTCCCTGGGTCTGTACACTCTTCTCCATCTCCTCACTGTGGGTTGGTTGACAGCATTCACATCGTCACCACCCTCAGCCTCTTCCACAAGTTGTTGTATGATAGCTATTGCAGCCCCTATCATTTTGCTGTTGTGAGTGTTAAAAGTTCCCTGCTAGTTTACACTGGTGGTGTAGAGTGTGGGAAAACCAGAGGGGAAGGTGTTTGTGTAGTTTATAGTTGTGTTCTGGGCTGGGCTGGTCTGCTACCAGTGTAATTGGCTGATTCTGATACATTTCACCTGCCAGCTATGCTAGTTCTCCTTGATTACCTTCCTACTGCTGTTTTCAGTTCCCATTGCCTTCCTGTTCAAGCCCGGTGCTAAGCTAGGAGCAAACCTGGGCCACAGGGCTCCAATCCACTTACCATATGCCTGACACCCCCCCCCCCCATGATGTCAGCTAACTCCTAGGCTTGCACCAAGCTATTTCTACTCTTACACTGTTGGGACCTGACTAGCATGCTGGGGAGAACTGGGATTCACTATCATTCCCCTCATTTGCATAGGATTGCTTGCTAATGCATAGTTACATGTCTCACACTGAGCCTCCCCCCTTAGCAACCTCTACTCACTGGCCATGTTGTCTTCTGCCACCATTGACTTGCATGGCAGAATAGTGCTTTTAGTTAGAATGCTTAATTTAGGTTTATTTTGTTTCCCCCCCCGATCCCGTTTGCGCACTGCTGCCCTATACTTAAACAGTCGAGATTGGCTAAAAAAAATTAAAAGTTGATTTTTTTTGTTTTTGGCTGTTTGCAATGCCAGTGGCCTTATACTTGGCCATTGGCATGCTTCCTGAGTGATATGCAACCTTTATTTGGAGCTGTCACAGCTCCACTTTGGATTTTGCAGAAATGTACTCGGTTACTAACCGATTACATTTCTGCAGATTGCACTAGTCCTGCACAGCCAGTTGCAAGCTTCCTGGATCGCAAATTCACCTCATTTGCATGGATTTCTTCTGCAAATGGGGTGATTTGCATACAGGGGCTTAGTCCGTGCAGGATTAGTGCAGGGGTGTTCGTGCACACCCCTGCAGGCTGTTCCTGGATTGCATGGCAGACATATTGCCTGCTACAGCTCCTGCACTGATCTTGCACGCTGTGCAGGGTATAGAGAATCCGTGGATAAATGTACACTAAATGTACACTATCTGTATTCAAGAACATTCCACATTTATTGCACTTTCTAGTCACTCAGAAAGATTACACTAAGTGTACAAATAATGTATACTTTGTGATAATTTTTACAAATCCTCCTTAGTATTTAAAGCTGCAAGAAAATCAACAGAAAAACTAAAATTAGGAGGAAGAAGATGTGAGTTATATTTGTGTTGTCTATTCACTGAGAATAGTGTACACTTAGTGTATACTTAGTGTAGGCATTAATGAATCCCAAGGGCATATGTTTTTTAACTGTAAACTTTGTTAGTCTAATTCTGATATTTGTTGCAGATATTTTGTTTGTTATTACTGGGAATACTTATTGCAATATTTTGCCTTTGCTCCAGGTCATGGCTGAAATGGATTTTATACTAGACTACTAACCTGGTTAACAACAGCAGCAAATATGCAGTGCATTGAACCACGAGTTCTACCGCAGCAAAGGTATTCTCTAAGAGGGAATTATGCTTTAAAATTTGACCGTCTAGTACTGTCAGGTCATATTTGACTGCTATATTGACTTGAATAGCTGCTGCCATCCACAAAATTTACTTGTCAAGTAGGGAATAGAAGTACATTGTCAGATCTTTCTTCTGCATTATATAGACACCTGCAGGCAATTTAGCATTGTCAGTCCATCTACCACATGCCTTTGAGATGTGGAAGAAACTGGAGCACATAAATAAAACCCTTACAGATAGAGAATGGACATGGAAACTCTGTACAGAAGAAGCTGAGAACTGAACCTTAGAATTTCTTGCTGTGTGGTAACAATGCTACTCATTGTACCACTACACCACACTTACTCTAAAATAAAATTAACTGAATTTAAAGAGAACAATAGTGGATAAACTCTGCATATCCATCACAAAGAAAGCAACATATTATTAATATATATATATATATTTTTTGATTAAGGTTAACCAGTGATGGCCAGAAGCTATAGAAGTGGCAAATGGAAAGTATACTACATTGTCACAAAGAATGTGTGCTGAAAAGATATGATAGCTATTTAAGAAATAACAGTCAAACTAGTCGCTTGTGAAGTATCACCTGATGAAAACAATTATTTTTTAATAGGAGTCCCTCTTGTCTGTTATTCACTGGTGACAACCCACATTATTATTTTATGTCATTGCCTGTATATGAGCAGGCCACTGATTATAGAGAATGGGAAACTACACCAACAGAGAGTTGACCTTTTGAATAAGCATGAGATAACTGATCAGATAATGAATTTATGAACACTTAAGATATGATTGTTAATGATATTCCTGTTGTAACGTGATGATACACCAAACCAAAAGAGTTGATTGGCTTAGAGGATATGATTAAGTGGGATGACCAAACAGATACTTTGCCATAGAATAATGAATGGTCAAGACCATCCAAAACTTTGAATAATCAGAATGCCAATGACATGACATTACAGAATGAAGTTATGTTAAAAGGAGCAAACTTAACCATAATCCTGAGTTCCTTGTCATGGAGCTAATGAGATGCATCCTAACATTCCTGTATGGGCTAAGGCATTTACAATGATGCATTTCTGTCCTTATCATTCCTTATTTATATGAACTATTTATAAATAATTACAAACTTTTGTTTTATTAAACCATGACCAAAATAAATTTAGTGCATCCCTAAATGACATCATGCCAGGGATGATTTTGGCTATATTTACAAACTTTAATGGTTGAATATCTATATATGCATAGTGGTGCATCCTTCTCTTTGGTGATGTCATGGGAATAAAAGTTTAGTGAATTCTTTGTTGCATCAGCTAGGAGAACTGAATTTTATGAAGAAACTTATAAACAACAGATTGACAGGTCATGGAAAGCAGTAGAAGGAAAATGTATCACAGCACTGCAGGCACTGAATGCTATGGTGCAAAAAGATGAGAGAAATATCAGAAAATCACTTTAAAAAGGGCCATTTCTAAAACAGTAGCAATTTGTGAATGCAGATTTGTTTAGCTAGATTATGCAAATGTTATTCAAATGAATACTTAGAAGTTGCTGTTTATGTACACTAGTGAGCATACCTCCACCCAAGTTCAGATTATAAAGTAATATTATGTGGAGGCTGATTACAATGAAGTTCAAAGACATTGATAGAAAAGACATTGCAAACCCTGGCTAAATAACTATTCCCTTTGAAAAAATAACTGTGACATGAATAAGTTAAGCAATGGCCTATTACTGATACTCCTGTTTCCCTAGATGGACCTGTGAAAGAGCAATGGTACTCCATATGCACCTCCATGCACACATGGGGTTTACATTTATATGCTTGAAGCAGCTATGCATGCAACTGTCTGAAAGTACAGTCAAAGATGCTTATAAGGACTACTTCTGTGAAGGAACTGTTTCACTGTTGTATAGGCATTAACAGGATGTCTTTAAGCATTTTAAATGTCACAGGGCTGGAGTCATGAACGTTTACAATAAGTGCTGCTATTGTGTACACGTTATGGTGTGTTGCACACACATTGACATACTATTTCATATTCATTAAATGGCACTGTACTTAGTGCAGAGCCTCATAATAAGGGTAAAATGGCAGAATTTGAAATCCAAAACTCTGGAATACAGCCACGATTACACTTAAAAAATGTTAGGGGTTGCTGCTGCTGCTGCCATCATTAGCCTGCATGTGCAACAGGCTTTAACTCAAAGTGTTGCTGCTACTGACAGACCTCAGCCTAAAAGAAAAAGGGTGTTTAGACCCAGTGTGACTTATCATGGACTGCATGACACAGAAGTTGCAGTGTGATACCGGGTGTACAGGGAAACACTAGAGGAAATATGTAACCTCTGCTGTCCTCACATGAAGCCCCAGGGAAATCATGGAAAACCCATCTCAGTGAAAACAAAAGTATGTGTAGTATTATGTATACTAGCCAAAGGTACTTTCCAGAAATCCACAGGGGATATATTAGGGGTGTCACAGGCCTCAGCTTCTAGAATATTATATCATTTTCTAAATTTAATGCTGCAAAATGCAAGGGAGCTATCTGTTTCCCATGCATCCCAGAGGAAAGATCAAGAACCAGACAGAAATTTTATGTAACTGCACACTTCCCTGAAGGTTTTCTGAAGGTTAGGGAGGTATAGATTACACACACATAGAAATGAGTCCTACCTGATGAACAGGGAAGAAGGTACATCAACAGGAATGGATACCCTCTAGGGCATCATATAGAATGTCTGTGCAGGTATCTCAGGCAATTTTCACGACTCAGACATATGGCACACATGTGAGCTGCACATAAGGTTTGCTAGGGTGACTTTCCACAAGGGCATCTAATGGGGGATGTAGGTTATGTACTTGGAAACTTGACTCATGATAACCATGAGAACACAAGCAACCTGAGAAAGTATACAAGAATGCCCAAGCTGAAACTATGAATAGAACATGCAAGCATTCTATAAAAAGTTCCAGAGCATCTTCCTGTGCTACGTTCTCTTCAGTTTCATTCTGTGTCATCCATTGCTCTTTCATATGGAAACTCACTGGCCTATCATTCCACAAAACTGACTGTGTCAGAGTTGCCACAGTTTTCTGTTCCTTTCCTTGCTGTGCAACTCCAACTGAAATTCTATATGGATTTGAAGGCTCCAAAGTATCTTTATATGTCAACTGATCAGATGATTCCTGCTCCACTGGTTTCTCCTTAATTTGGATTACCATTGCTCTATCCTGCTGTGATGTTATCTGAGCTAAATTTTCTACACAAAATCCTTCATTTCGCAGGGAATCCATAACCTCAGTTTCTGTTTCTTTAACTTCTCCATTATTAATCATCTTTTCTACTTTTATTCTTTGTTTTCTTATTTTTTTATTGTAAAATTTTCCATGTCCAGATTCCTTTGCCTGTATTTCTCCGCAAATATCTTGGGTGCTGCTCTTTTTGCATTGATTAGTTTTGCTTTCTCCTTAGCATAACTATTGCACCATAGTAAATCTCTTTTTCTTTCTCATGTCCACATTTCTTCTTCAGATGTCTGCTGCTCCTCCTGTTCCTCTTTACTTTGTGGATTTGTTGTTCCACATGCTGTAATATAACCTGTAGACTTTCTTCACTAAATCCTTCACTTTGCTAGTATTCCATAACTTCACCTTTTATATTTTTTAACTTCTACTTTACTAATCTTCTGTTCTTCATTCCCTTTTTGTGATTTTATAGTGAAATTTTCCATATCTGGATGTATCTGCCTGTATTTCTCTTAGACTATCTTCGGAGCTACCTTTTTTGTGTTGATTAATTTGGCTTTCTCCTTTGTGTAAATATTGCACCATATTAGATTTTTGTTTCTTTCCCATGTCCATATTTCTTTTTTATACCTTTCAAAGTCTTTAGATTTTGTTCTTTATATTTTCATACTTCCTCCATCACTTCTTTTTCCAAATGGCCCAAGGTTTCTTGTTATATACTGTGTTTTTCATGGATCTGTTTTATTAGTGAACACAAATTTGCATTTGAAACTTCTGACAGTTTTTTTTTTTTTTTTTTTGTGGAAGTATTTTTCTTTCCTTTAATTTCTCTCTTTATCTTTTTTATATCTTCTGTCTGGAAATTCTGGGCTTCTTGCATAATAGTAACAATACATAATTTCTTTCTTATCCTCAATAGCCCACTCTATCATCTGTCTGGCTCTTTTTTGGCCTATCAGTTTTTGTGATTTTTGTGGACTACTACTTCTTTCTACAACAGGGGGGCCATCATATTTCCAATGAGAATTATTTATAATTATATTGCATATCTGGAAGTTCTTCAGTAGACGCACTTAGGTTGTCCTCCAGGGCAGCACCAACATCAACAATACTGTGCGAATGCTGTGCTGATCTGTTTGGATCTCTGACAGTGGACAGACACTCCTCTGTTTCAGTCAGTGGTAGTTCGGCAGGACCACCCTACCCATAGCCATATATTCCGGGGCAGATATAGCCACTCTCCATCTCACCTGCATGATCATGGCACTAGTACTATATCTTCGTTTTGGATAGGTACGGCCATGCCTTCCTATTTCTTTGATATTGATGACCACCTGCTCTCAGATGCAATCATGGAAGGACTTGTCATCACTACCTCTTTCTATGAGTAATGATCCATGTTGATATAGTGCCTGGATGATCATTTCATTAACTGCATCGCTGTATGGTGGTTTATGGGGTGCAGATGTCTTAGGCACTATAGCCCTGTTTGAGATGAAACACACACAAAAAAAAGTAAGCCACAACTGATTGTTGACAAAACAAATATGTATAACTGTATGAATCCATCATGCAAAAAATAATTGAAAAATTAAGGCTTTATATGAGTATATACAAGTTAATACAGAATGCCCCCTCTCAATAAAAGAAAGGAAATGAAAAATAATGTTAAAAGCATGCAAGGAGGGCAACAGTTGTGTAACACTTTAGTAAGCAGCAGCATTAACAACAGCAATTTATACTTTGCAAGTAGAAATGTTTAAAACTTTAATGGGATATCCAGTTGTGTGGAGGGCAGGTAGGTATATATCACAGGCTTAACACCTTTTATGGGATAAAAATGCAACCCCCCCCCCCCAGTGCTAATAAGTTATACAGCACTTTTCTGCAATAACTGGCCAACTTCCCAGATAAAAGTTTCCATAATGTTAGGTCATATTCTTTACAAACTTTTTTAATGGACAAGAAATAAATAATATATATGATTATGCCAACAGCAAAGGAGAAAAATGCAGACAATAAACTAATGGGTGTAGTATGAAATGCAATCCATCTGTAAGGTCAAAGACATTTAATATGGAATGCCATCAGTAGCACAATTCAGACTGGGGCTGGTGGGCTTTCATTAGCACTATGGACAATACAGAGTGAAGCAATTCCATCTGTCAGCTAGCTATCTCTGTTGCAGAAGGTGTAAGCAAAGTGAGCTTAGAGAAAGATGTCACATAATGCAGGGTTCAAATCTAGTTTGCAGATGTTTTTCTGACTGGCTTCAGAATAAATATTGACACCCAATGTTTTATGTGAGATGAACAGGCTATAGCTCATGATAAATGCTAAAAATCTTACCTGTAGTCCATGTGAATTGATATTACAAATGTGTTGTTGAAAATTCACCTCTTTTCATTAATAACGATAGGTGCTATGGATGTTGTAGCATGAGTAATGTGCACATACGTGTCATATGTGCTGGAGAACTAATCCATATCTGACAATTGTTCATCACTACATACTACATTTATTGTAAACTTTTATGTCACATCACAAGTAATTGTATATACTCTGCCAAGAATGACCTCCCTTTCTGAACAACTGCTGTTACATGAAATCCTCATGATGTGCAACCTAAATGTTACTTGTGATGTTGCAAGCAGATGTGAAAAGGATGAATGTGTTATGTTAATGCTATACGTACTGTGTTCCTTCCTAGGCATATCCTTTAATTGTGTTAGTTTGACATACGTTATTTGTTTCATATTTATTTTTTCTTTGTTTGACTTTTGCATTTGCATGCCACTTGCTAGCATGAAAACACGTTCATGGTTAAAGGAAAAAAAATGAAACATTTAATTTGGGCTGACTTCTGTAGCACAAACTAGCTTGGATTTACTGCACAGCCATCAACATTTTGGATGATAGTGAGTGAAGGAAATCCACCTCTCGACTTTTTATGTGGCAGAGGGTTTAAATGAACTGAGCTGAGAGAAAGAGGGCAGCTGATGCACAGTTCAAATCCAGTTCACAGATAATTTTACTGAGGGGGTCAGAATATATATTGACACACATTTTGGTACATGCATGGTTGTTGTTGAAAACTTAACTATTTACAGTGTTAATAACAGCATGTGATATTCATAAGGTAAAATATGAAACTACAACTACATTGCGATAGCAGAAAAGCAGTAACATGACATGAAAAACTGTCTTGGATATGATGGACTACATGAACATATCTCCTAACTAGTAATCCTGACAGACAGATATTTAATTTGATATCATGTCACTATTAAATGTATCTGGTGTGTTAAAACAATATATTATACAACAACCCCCCATTAATATTCCAAAACGTGCATGCTGATTGGTCAGCGTGCACGTTGTAAATCAAAGACTTATATTAATGGAAAAAGGACCGGTCGCCCGGACTTTTTCCATTAGTATGAGTCTTTTTTTTTTTTTTTTTTTTTTTACAGCAATGGAGAAAGCAAGATCTCCGTTGCTTTTTAGAAACTGTCTCACTATGTTAAAGGAGTTTAACATAGCAAGACAGCTTTAAAAAAAGTAATGGAGATCTTCCTTTCTACATTGCTTTTTTTAAAGCTGTCTCTCTATGTTAAATGGGTTTAACATAGTGAGACAGCTTTAAAAAAAGAAACGGAGATTCTGTGTTGCTTTTTTTAAAGCTGTCTCGCTATGTTAAACTCTTTAACATAGTGAGACACTTTGTAAAAAGCAATGGAGATCTTGCTTTCTCCGTTGCTTCCACCCACAGCTCTGATGTACTGCGTAAGTGTACGCATGCACAGTACATCAGAACTGCTGTAGAATACCAGACAGTCCTTTAATACCAATGATAACCGTTTTTTTACCACATTTTATCATATATTTCATTTTATATATTTCATTTTATATTTAAGCATGTCTACAGTTTTAACAATGGAATATTTATTGTCTTGGTTTAGGTTTTATTTTTTCATTTTCATATAGTTTTTTCATAACATTTTTCATATTTTTTTATTATATTTTAATAAATTTGGAGTATGTTATGGCTGTATTTTAAAGTTATATTTTGAACTTGGTTAATAAGGAGGGTCATGTGATGGTTGAAATTAGTATTTAATGACCTGAACTGAGTCAGTATGTGTTTGTTGTCACCTTGAAAAAGCTCGGTAATAACCGAGCGAAAGCACTTGGTTTCATTCTGGTTTTATTCCACAATAAAGTTGGTTCAACACGTTATTTTTTTTCTTAAATAATGCCATTGTATAATAGCAATAACCCACCTCTGGGTGTGGGTAATGCTGGATTTACCCACGTTTGTCTTTGTTTGGCCACTCGGGCTTCGCCCTCGTGACCAAACCACACCAACCGTAGGTAAATCCAGCATTACCCACACCCAGTTGTGGGTTATTGCTTAAATGTCACCTATTATCTGCCCCCTCTCCCATTAGTTGCCATTACTTAAAGTCCTGATAATGTATGACAGAAATTAAAGTTCTGATGTTCTGTGGATATATGGAAGGATGACTATGTCAGTGTAATGCAGTTTTTGTTGTGGTCATGCTAGATACACCTTTTGCTTGTTTTAATTTTTCTTGCAATTGTTTTCAAATTTAATTTATTGCACAGAACACAAACATGGTTCATGGCCAAAGGATAAAAGTGAAAACATTTAATTTGGGCTGCTTTTTGTAGTGCAAATTAGCCTGGCTCCACCGAGCAGTTGCCAACACTCTGGATAGTACTGAGTGAAGAAAATGCACCTGCTAGTAACCTATCTCTGTATTTACACAAGGTGTAAGTAAGCTGAGTTTAGATAATGAGGACAGATGCTGCAAGGTTTGAATCCAGTTTACAGCTAATTTTACAAAGTGGGCGTCAATAAATATTGACACACATTTTGGTATATGACTGTGTTGTTGTTGGAAATTCAGCTATTTCCAGTATAACTAACAACATGAGAGCTGTTGTCTGTCCCCTTTTACCATTATTTGGCATTTCCTAAAGTATTGATAATGTCTGCCAGAAATTAAAGTTCTGATGTGGCAACGAGATATGACAAGGGTTAATTTGTCACTGTAATGTACTTCTTGCTCTGGTCATTGCTAGATATACCCTATGATTGTTTTAATTTTCATTTCAATTGTTTTCTATTTTTTTTTTAATAATATTTCTTGCATTTGTGTTTCACTAGGCAGTGTGCAAACACAGTTCACGGCTGAAGGAAAAAAGTGAAAAATTTAATTTCAATGAACCTGGCATCGGTACACGGCTGTCAGTACTCTGGATAGTACACAGTGAAGAAAATGTACTTCTCGGGTAGCTTTGCCTGTGGCATAAGGTAGCACAGTGAGCTTAGAGAATAAGGACAGCCAATCAGGGTTTGAATCCAGTTTACTGATGCTTTTACAAAGAGTATAAGAATGCCATTTGTCAGAAATTATTGATTATCAAAGTAACACTAAAGACAAATGAGTATTGTAGCTATGTTTATTGCAAAAAATGTATCATTAATGCTTAATATACAAGGCCAATATAATGTGTGTAAATTATGTTAAACATGACAATGAAGATATTTAATTTCAAATTCACTTGCAAAGGTATGATGTGCACAATAATTTTGTTATAATTATTATGACTTATCATATCTTATGCATGTATTTTGGACAGTATGTCTTGTGAAGTATATATGTGCAGGGTTTGAGTCTCATGTAACATACACCAGCCATGCAACTCCATGCATCTGACATGTATTTACAACCATGAAGACTGCTTTTTCCATAGAAATGCAGTCCCATGACTACTTAATGTCACACACATACAGGGATATTTGAAGTATGTCCATTCATTCTTAACTAACTATATTTGTAGATTTATTATTTATTTTATTTTACATTTGTTGACCGGGCTAGTCTAACTGGATACATGTCCATTTTCAGTAGAGGCCCAGGGAGAAAAGCTCCAACACACACACACACACACACACACACACACACACACACACACACACACACACACACACACACACACACACACAATATAATAAAGAATGTTGCAACAGTACAAGCTTGACACAGCTGTTGTTAATAAAAGTACAATACTAATAGTGAGCATAATACAAACAGTAAAGGTAAAGTACAAAAAGTTGTTGACTATATACATATATACATATATTTAAATTGCAATGTCATGGTTTATATGGATCATTAAGGAGAAGTCAGTAGTTAGTACAGTATAGTATAAGGTGAAGAGTATTCATAAGTATAAAGAAAAAAAGAGAGTTAGTCAGGGTTAGTACAAGGGCAGAGTTAGATCAGAGTGTATGTGCTGTATCTTTAAGAAGCATATGAAAGACTGAACGTACACACACAAATACCAGGCACGTACTATTCCCGGTGCCATTTTGAGAGTGCAGCCAGAGAGTGAGCATGTATCATTGCAATAGTTTGTATATACGTTACTTAAGTTAAAGTCAGTAAACTTCTATTATGATTTGTTTGCATATAATAAAGCTGCTTGAACAGAACCCACAAAGACTCTTCTATTGTGTCCAAAGTAGGAGAGTGACATGGTGTCAGAACTGGGATCGCAGAGAATAAGATTCAGAGCCATGAGGTGCAGAGACTACAGTGAAGGTAAACTAAGAGAAACAAGCATGAAAAAGAGCCAGAAAAGAATCAAAGACAATGAGAATTTGCACGAACTGCTTATATTATAAAAAAAGATAAAATGGAGCATTACAAGGGCACAAACCACGTTATTAAACAAGTGGGATGCACAAAAGGTTTAATAACTAAGGAAAATGTTTAAAATTAAGATATTTGAGAAACGATTATCAGAAAAGCAAAACAAGTATGTTTAAAGCAAAATCAGTATGTTTGAGACAAAATGGGCATGTTTAGAGTAAAACGAGCACAAGAAAAGTACAATGGGCAGGAAAAGAGATTAAACGAGCAAAACAAATATAATAAGGGCAAAAAGGGCACATTAAGCATAACTAAAGCAAGGCGACTGCATGTTTTTGGCAAAGTGCTGTGTTTTGTCATAACCACGACTTTGTATTGTATCGAGGGCATAACTAGAGTTATTCAAAGTATCTCAAAGTGTGTAAAAGTGCTTACAGTGTGCGCTTATTACTGTGCATGTATTCTGAAGAGTTATGTGTGCAAAGTGCAACTATTTTGTGAAGTACTGTGTCTATTTGCAAAGTGCCGCCATTATAGAGCGTTTCTTGCACTGTAAAGAACTGCCTAGCAAGGTACCACCATTTTGGGGAAATTTCAGTGTGCTGTGTGCTGTTTATTTACAAAGTGCAATTACTTTGAAATGTTACTGACTCTGAGCTTCTTCTGTCTAGTCTGTTCGCATTGTGCAGTTATTTGAAATGTTTCTTAAACTGATGAGGTGATTTCTTGCAGTACAGTAATTTCAAGAGTATTACAGTGCCCAAGAGACTTATTTCACAAAGCTCAGTTTTACAGACACGTTGTGCTATTGGGCAAATTCACAAATACTGGCATAAATTTCTGGCATATGTGTATGTGTTTGTGCTTATTCGTAAAACCCTTCACTGGTATGTTTTAATATGGCAGACAGATTTCCAAAGCCCTTACCACTTGTATTTGATCAGAATATTGCAGAAAATTGGAGAATATTTGAGCAAGAGTACTATATTTTTATACAAGCAGCTTATTCAGATAAAGATGCACTCACCAGGACATTCATTTTGCTAAACCTAGCTAGGTCAGAGGACATTGAAAGAGAGCATTTGTTTGTGCATGCGCCAGCAGTATATGATGGAGAAGGTGAAAATTGTCATATTATTGTACAGGCTGAATCAAGTGAAGACCCCAAGTGTTTGAAGCACAAATCCAGACAAATGTGTAACCTCCAGACAAATGTTACATTAGAGAGGCATTTGTTTTACACGAGAGATCAGAAACCAGGGAAAACTTTTGCAGCTTATGTAGTTGCCCTGAGAAACAAGGCTAAAATGTGTTGGTTTAGTGACTTAAAAGATGAGTTAATAAAAAACAGGCTTGTGTGTGGTATTAATAGTGCTGCTGTGAGAAAGATTTTGCTTCATGACAGTGATCAATGTTGAGTAAAGCCATTGAGATTTGTCAAATCCATGAAGTTACAGAAAAACACACAAATGTGCTTGCAAGTGACAAGTGCATGGTTTCAGCAGGCTCCAGAGCAAATGTAGATAGCATGCAACACATGACAAACAGAAGTAGGCCTAAGCACATAGCAGCCACAACCCCTGCTGGCTCTCCAGGGAAACCACATAGTTTTCCAGCAGGTTTTAAGACCAGTTCAGTTAAAAGAGCATGCTCAGTGCAGTACAAATGTGAATTAGCAAAAAACCAAATCCAGCTTTATTGTTAACTGTCATAATTGTGGTGCCAATCATGAGTCTACAAGACAGAAATGGTTAGCATTTGGTCAGCAATGTCACAAGTGTAAAAAATGGAACCATTTTCAAAAGTTTTGCAAATCAAGTAAACCCCACACCATTGTAAAGAAGGGTCACACAAAAAAGCAAGTTGATCGAGTAGAGCTGCAGCAGTCAACTTTTTATGTAGATGGTTTATCAGTAATTGATGAAAGAGTTGATGCAGTGAATTTATTGGCAAAGAACGAAGCATTTTGTGCAGTCCAGATCAATAGTAAATCCACAGATCTTAAATTAGACACTGGTTCAAAGTGTAATGTTATATCAGTGAACACATTTGCTAAAGTGAGAATTAATGAGCAACTCAATGTGGCCAGTAGTGCAAAACATGTTGCTTATGGAGGTAAAGAAATTCAAACCGAAGGCTTAGTGATGCTTTCATGTTATTTGGCTAAGAACTGTTACAGCTTGTTATTCTTTGTAGTCTAAAGACCAATACAGTCGTTATTGGGTTTCAAAGACAGTTTGAGAATGAATCTGCTTTCTTTTACCAAAGAAGTTCATCGTATAAGTGCATATCCTAGTTCTAATTTTTCTGAAGCCATTTTCTCAGAGTAGCAATAAAGTCAGAATAAACCTCTGAACCGATAAAGGAACCAGTGTAGCAAACAGCAAAATAGTGAATAAAAAGGCAAACTGGTTCTAACACAGCATTCTTTTATTAGCAACACAACAAGGTAAGCACATTCATGGATTACATCCGCTTCCTCAGACCAAAATATTAAAACTCAAGTCACATCTTTAAACATTCTAGCAGCCAATGAGGCACACTAATCACTGAATCAATTTAACACATTCATTGCCTTGTCTAAGCAGTGAAGAAACTAACAACAGTGTGTAAATCAGCAACACTATAAAACATACATTGCAGCTGTTACATACATAATTAAAGCTGACTGTTCTATCACATAAACATAAATATAAATTCTAAAATGTATCAACATTTAAATCTACTAATATATATATATATATATATATATATATATATATATATATATATATATATGTATATACATATAATAAAATCTGTCTAAAAATATGTATATAAAACTGGTCAATCTTGTGGACATATAAAATAAAAACCTGAGGAATCTGAGGAAGCGGATGTAATCCGTGAAAGCGCTTAACTTGTTGTGTTGCTATTAAAGAGTGCTGTGTTGGAACCAGTTTGCCTTTTTATTCACTATTTTCTCAGAGTATGCTGATGTTTTTGATGACAAGCTGGGCAAACTTCCAGTTGTGTAATCCATGAAGTTAGACCCAGAGGTCACTCCAGTAGTTAGACCAGCAAGAAAAGTTCTGATAGCTATGCTAGATAAAGTCAAGGCTCAGTTGGATAAAATGGTGCAGCAAGGTGTAATTTGTCCAGTTACAGAACTAACTGAAAGGGTGTCATCTGTGGTAGCAGCTCACAAAAAGGCTCAGATGAAATCAGAATATGTATTGACCCAAGAGATCTGAACAAAGCATTGAAGAGACCACATCATCTATTGCGGACAGTCGATGGGGTCTCAGCCCTAATACTGAATGCCACTGTTTTTTTTTTTGTCTTGGATGCAAAAAGTTCATTTTGGCAAGTGATGCTTGATCACAAATCCTCATTACTAACCACTCTTGGTATCCTGTTTGGCAGATACAGATTCCTAAGGATTCAATTTGGAATTAAAAATTCTGCAAGTGAAGTCTTCCAGTGTGCAATGGAGCAAATATTTTCAGGTTGTAAATGTGCCATAATAATAGATGATTTATTGGTTGGAGGCAATGGTGAAGCAGGGCATGACAAAAACCTAAAGAGAGCTCTAGACAGAGCATGTGAAGTAAACTTAAAGCTCAATCCTCTGAAGTGTAAATTCAGACAACCAGAAGTTACATATGTAGGTCATTTATTTACCAGTACTGGCTTGAGACCAGATCTGACCAAGCAAACAATTATTCTTGATACATTAGCACCAGATAATATTCAAGCTCTACTGCATTTCCTAGGCATGGTAACTATTTAGGCATGTTTATACCAGACTTCAGTGAGTTGACGGCACCTTTAAGAGAGCTGACATGCAAAAATGTTACATGGTCATGGTTAGAACAGCACCAGAAAGCATTTGAAGACCTTAAACAGAAAATTGCCACCCACATACATTAAGATACTATGATATAAATAAGCCAGTCACTCTTTCCTGTGATGCTTCAAAATGTGGTCTTGGTGCAGTTATTCTTCAAGAGGGCAGACCAGTAGCCTATGTATCTAGAACACTTACCCAAACTGAGATACAACATGCTCAAATTGAGAAAGAACTTTTGGTAATAGTATTTGCATATTCCAAGTTCCATGATTATATCTATTCAGATTGAAACTGATCACCAACCTCTAGTTACCACTGTAAAGAAGCCTATGCATTCAGCTTCAGCAAGATTACAAAGAATGATGCTCAAATTGCAAAAGTACAACTTCAAAATGGTCTATACGAAAGGCAAACTAATTTATCTGGGACGTACCTTATCCAGATCACCCAGAAATACGACGGAACAGCTTGACACAGAGAATTTTGACTTTGACGTGATGGCAATGCATAATTTCTCAACCACTAGGCTTAATGAGGTGAGAGATCACACAAAGACTGATTTGATTTTGCAAAAGCTCTGTCACTACATTAATGCTGGATGGCCGTCAAAGCAATCTAGTGTACCACCTGAAGTGTAAACCTTTTTTCCTTACAGAGATGAAATGTTGATGGAAGATGGCATTATTTTCAAAGGTCCTAAAATTGTTGTTCTTGCTTCCTTACAGCATGAATATATCCAGATTTTGCATTGTGGTCACCCAGGTCCTGCATCCACTAAGAGAAGAGTGAGAGAATGAGTATTTTGGCCTTCACTAGTGAAAGACATTGATAAAGTACTTTCTTCTTGTTTAGTATGCAATAGTAGTAAACCACATTTGCAAAGAGAACCACTTTAGCTAAGTTCCTCAACTACCTTGCTCAACAGTAGCCACGGATATCTTTGAGTGGAACAATCAACACTACTTAGTATTGGTAGACTCTTATTCAAATTGGTTTGAGATTGATTTACTACCTAATTTAACATCCACTACTATTATACATCATTTCTCAGTCCATGGTAGTCCACACAAAGTTGTTTCTGACAATGGTGCTCAATTTACTAGTCAGTTGTTTCAGAAATTTGCGAGAATGGGACTTTATACATGTTACTAGCTGTACTGAATATTCACAGTCAAATGGACTAGCTGAATGTGCAGTGCAGAGTGAAAAACATATTACTGGAAAGGTCAAAGCATGACAATACTGAAGTCATTTTGAATTTACTTAATCTTAGAAACATACCTCATGATGATATACTTGGCTCACCTGCTCAAAGACTTCTGTCCAGGCAAACCAGATCAGTGCTATTAGTTCCAGTTTATTGAGGCCTAAAGCTAAGAACAACAGAACCATCAAGGCTAATTTATTCAAGAAATGTTCTATCCAAAAGTCCAGTTATGATAAATCAAGCAGATTTCTTCGTCCATTGAGGGAAGGAGCGACAGTGAGGATACAAACAGTGAAAGGTTTCGACTGGATTGGTCAAATTACAGGTATATGTACCGAGCTGAGATCCTACTTTGTAGAATCTGAGGGTGTGAGGTACAGGAGAAATCACAGACATCTTCCTGTACCAGAATCATCATCTCAGCATTCTTCCTGTGATACAGATTCTAGATTTCAGAGTGAAACAAATGTTGTTCCCATCCCAGAGTGTGTTTCAACCTCTACTTCCATTCCTGAAGATGTTCCAAATACTGCCAAGGTTGAACATTCTGTAGAGACAGCTCCACTTGCTAAACCTAATTCCCAGTTTATGTCACACAATATGGTCGAAATTCCAGGCCCAGTGTGAAATACACAGCAACATGGATGTAACTGTATATATGTACCCAGTCTTGTATAATTGCATGACAAAGAACTACTTGCATTACCTGCATGCCAAATAAATTCATAACATTGCATGATCTATTTCTCAAAGAGGGAGGACGTAGAACAGTGTATGCGCTGTATCTTTAAGAAGCATATCAAGGACTGAACATGCACATATAAATACCGGGCACGTGCTATTCCCAGTGCCATTTTGAGAGTGCAGCCAGAGAGTGAGCATGTATGATTGCAGTAGTTAGATTGTATATAAGTTACTTAAGTTAAATTCAGTAAAAGTCTATCGTGATGTGTTTGTGCATAATAAAGCTACTTGAACAGAACCCACAAAGACTCTTCTATTGTGTCCAAAGTAGGAGAGGGACAATATTTATATTTACCATGTTATAAAAATAAGTTCTCCTGTGGCACTGACAGTTAATAAGCAACATTTAACATCTTATCTTTCTGCTTCTCATGTGTTTGAATCCCAGGTGGTACTACTCAATCTTACTAGAGTTAAAGTCCCAACAATCCAATATGACACGTCATATCATTTTTCCTGCAGCAAACAGAAATATTTCAGTGTTTAAAATTGGAACATGTCAATCAGTTGAGCATTATACATGGCCAAATGTTACTGCCATATGTCACACCTTTCATGCTTTTTGATGTAATAACTTGCCAATGTGTCTGTCAAGCCATTGCTGTGCTTTCAATTGCACAAATGCAGTTGGCAAGGCTATGCATCTTTGAGCACAAGCTTTTACATATGAGATCTGAATTGGGTGCCAGTTCAGACACATATTCTACCTTGACTTTTATAGACATAGGTTCATAGGTTCATAGGTAAGTACTAGGCTATCTGCCCGAGGGCATATGTAAGCCTAGCCAGAATGTGTTGGCTTTCGCTGCCCCCTCGAAGTTAGGAATGGTGTTCCATTTAGGCACAAAGGTAGGTGTTGAGGAGTCTAGGAATTTTGGGGCAGTCCTTGTCAAGCACTATAGACAGACACTGCTGCAGGTAAGTAACACCTGGTCTCTTTATAAGGCTGCGGCTTGGAATAGCTTTGCCAAGCTGTCTCCAGTGTAACTGGCATCCCTTGCACTGGGAAGTAATATCATCACTACTATAGTGCCATGAAGAGATGCAAGCAGGTCCTCCTCAGCTGATGCGGGGATGAATTTAAGATTGCAAACACCCCCTAAGTTAAGTAGAATGACCCATTAAAGTCTATGATATAATATTCGTTAGCCAGCCAAGGCAGATAGTCATTATGCTTTCATATTTTTTTTTCTTTTCTCTACTGCACAGCTACAAGAGAGATAGCAGAAAACTGTGAGGCATATCAGGAAAGAATAACTAATCTCAGAGAGGCATGGGGTAAGTATACATCAGATCTGAATACAATGCAGAGAAATATTTTCAGTCCACCACTGTATCTCATCTTGAGCAGGCATATCATAACTGCTTATATCATGGAAACATGCCTACTCCAATAGCTCTTGGTTATTACATTAGGCAATGGGTATGTCAGCTTAACTGTGTGTGGATTCAGTACCCATAAACAGAGATTAGATTGTTTTACACAATAGTATTTATAACATATTAACTGCAATGCTGCATGACATTAACAATTCACTTTTTGCAAATGTAGTTATTAGTTTTGAAAGCATATACCTGATAAGGCATAGTCAAATACATTTTTCTATTTGTCATATCATACAATTGTGATTGATTGATTTTATGATACATTCATGCCTTCCCATCATATCTGGATGTGGCAAATGTGTACATATTTAGTTTTCATATTTGTATACTGAAATAAGAAAATAGTGTGACATGCCATTGGTCTAAGTCTCTCTCTTCTTTGTTTCGCCTGTCCCTATCTCTCTCTTTTTTTAATATATATTTATTTGCTTTTTTAATATGTTGCTGCTGAAAACAAAATGAGCATCAGCACAGGGAGATAGGCCTACCACTGCAGTCTGGCCTGACATACCTCCACAGGTGGCTGTGGTGGCACCACTATAGGCAGCATAGACACCCAGCACATCTGGGTCGCAACCTGTCAACATTGCCTCCAGAACTCCTGCCTTACATGTCCCACCTGCGTCAGGTAGCTCTGCCTCAGCTTCTGGTGCAGTGGTATTCTCTTGAAGCAGTGCTAATGGAGGTGGTGATTTTGTCACCCATCAGGAGCTGACAGGGTTGGTAGAGGGCATAATGGAGAGGGGCCTCAGTGCCTATATCAGCAGCGTTGAAAAGATCCTGAGTTATATTGCCAAACTGACACCATGCTGGCACATTCTCAGGCAAAAGACACAGGTTACAGTGATAACAGTTCTGAGGGTGAGGACTAGATCCTTATTGTTCTCATACTGGATGTGGATGTGCCTCTGATGTCCCCTACCTATTCCAAATCTTGGTGTCCCCCAATCTTTTGTGTCCATCACCATCCCTGTCTATATTGCATGTCCTGTATGTCTGTGCCTGCTTCCTAACCTACCTTACCTACCAAACCCTCTCTTTCATAAGCAACTACCTTAATATTCCCCTCTCTCTACAAATTAAAAAATGGGTACTTCTTCCACTAAAAAATGACACCTCATATGTAGCACTCCACTTTGCCTATATGTCACCTTAATGCACTTGATTTAATCCAAGTGGCTATGCAACATAATTCTGTTGGTGTCACTCATTCCTCATGTGTTGATTCTGCAAAGTCATGAAAGTCTGTGTACAATTCTCCTTTTGTGTTTTGAAAAAGTGGTTAGCTATCATGCCCTCCTGCCACCATCCTGCAAATTCTTGTATTCTTTCCCCTGGGTCCTACCCTCCGCTTGCCTTCCATTTTCACCACTGTCCTATTAACCCCCTTTACTCACATTTAATCTGGTAAAAAAAATAGAAGCACACACAGCACAAGTGGCCAGAAATGGCTCAATAAAAAGTCTTTTATGTCCTCAACATTTGTGCATTGGTTGGTATCATATATCAGTGCTCAGTGATGGTGAATGTCATTTCAAATCCGTTGGCAAAGCCTGGTGAGGTTTTGCCATCACTCACACTACTCTGGTTACTTTCATGCAAGTGAGCTTAAATCTGCTGCTATAGGAATAAGAGTAAATGCAGGGCAAATATGCTACCTTGAAACAGTTACTCTAACAGGTTTTAGGCTGCTGGATGTAATGAACTAGAAGTTTGTATGTGGTGTGTTGTGATAATTCCCTTCTCTGTAGACTGATGTTTTTGCATAGTGTCAGGGCTTCAGTTATAGCTATGTGTCAAATTATTATTTCATGTAATTTTATAATCCTGCTAAATTTTTAACTGCAAAATCTGTATTTTTATCAAGTTACCTAATTTCTTGATAGTGCAGCAAGAAACCATTTGAAAAAGCATTCCATCCTCAACAGGGAGACATAGTAAATCCCCTTAATCTGCTGATGTCTTAATTTTGTTTACACTCTCCTACCCCTTCTTGCTCTCTGTAGCAAACACTTTATTGTACAGAGCATGACAGAGTAATAATGAGGAAACACCTGAGAGTAACACACCATAAAGTTGGGCCTAAAATGTCCCATAAACAAAACTCTTGGTATTTGTCTCCATCTCTCTCTCTCTCTCTCTCTATTCACTACTTTTGCTTCAGTAAGTTGTCGCTGTCCTTTCAGTTGTATTTAAACTGTGTGACTTGTGAGTTTGTTTATTTATTTTACATTTGTTTACTGTGGGTGTCTAACTGGGTGTTAGCCCATTTCCAGCGGGGCCCTGGGGAGAAAAGCTCCACAATAGTTACAAGAAATTAATACAAAGATATTAATACAATGTCACAAATTAACAGATACTATGTATTCAGTTACATGCAAGAAATTCAGTGGTCAAAAACAATGTAGTATTTAAATTTTGGGAAGCAGTGGACTATGCAGAACTACATGTATCAAGAGACTGTGCTATTTCATAGAAATTGAAACAGCTAGATGTCTCTTGGGCAGCAAGATATAAGTGGACATATACTGATCAGCAAAACTGAACAAAATACAATATTGTATGGAAAGAGATTGTTGGTTGCTAGATATCTGATCTATCCTGAGGTAAAGAAGGAAGAAATGAGAGAAAGGCAGAAAGAAAGTAGGAAGCTAGGTGAGTTAAGAAGGGAGGGAAGTAGGAGAGGTTACCAAGAAATAATGATGAAACAGAAAACAGTAGGTATAAGAGCCAAAGGGTAGTGTAGTAGAGTGTTTAGCCTGGGTTAGTGCAGGAGCAAAGCCAGGTGCTTGTTAGGCATTCTCTAATTAGTATGAATTTGAATAAGTTGGAAGTATCGAGTATATACCGAGGCAAAGAATTCCAGGACTTTGATATTTTGTTGGAGTATAGAGAATCACCATAGCTGTTATTGGATTTAGTTACTTTCAGCAGGAGTTTATGGGAGGATCTTAGTTGGAGTGGGGCAAGTCTCTGACAGCTGGGCAGTTGTCAGAGTAGTGAAGGGTAGAATGAGCTAGAGTGAGTTGGTTAAAGGTTAGTAGATTTGGAAGTTCCGTCCATTTTACTTATATGCAGTTGTGAGATCTAAATGGGAGGTTTGAGACAAATCTAGCTATTTTATTATAGCAGGACTCCAGTTTTTTTTAAGTCTGTTTTTCTTAGATTTGTAAATATTGATGAAGTGTTAAGAGGGGTGAGAGTAGTTGTGTTCTGGAAATGGATCGTCTGGTATTGTTAGTTAGGTAGAGTTTAACTCTATAGAGCGAACGTATCTTAATATGGACTTTTTTAATAAGTAGTGCTTGGTGTTTGTCAAATTTAAGACTGTTGTCTATTGTGACCCCAAGGACTTTAGTGCAATCGACTGGTAAAATTATTGTTTTATTAGTAGAATAAATGGTGAAAGGGAGAAGGTAATCAGGTGTTTTGCTGCTGGGAAAGTGCATAAACTTTTTTTGTTTGGGTTGACTACAAGGTGGGAGTCTGTGAGGTATTTTTCGATGTCTAGGAAGGATTGTTGGGTTTTTAGTAGGAGTTCGGGTAGGAAGGGAGCTGAACAAATGAGGGAGAAGTCATCAGCATATTGAAATATGATTGCATGTTGAGTGCTGTGCAGAGTTTATTGGTGAAAATGGAGAATAGCAGTGGACTAAAGATTGAGCCTTGAGGTACACCCACAGAGATGGGTAATAGGGTAGAGAGTTTGCTTTGCCACTTAACTGCTTGTTGATGGTCAGATAGATAGCTGGAGAACCAGAAGAAGGCTGAGTGGGACAGGTTTAAGGAAGCTCACTCTTTGATATGTTTTTGATGGGCTATCAAGAAATATAGAAGAGGCAAGTTGGCCATTATTTCTGTGCTGGCTGACTGAATTAAAAAGGTAACCAGAGCTGTTGATGTGGTATGTTTAGGTCAAAAACCATGTTGGGACATTGATAGGAGGTTATTTAGGAGATGGCCAAGTAGTTGTGTATGTATGCATTTTTCATGAATTTTAGCTATGGGTGGGAGAATAACAATTGGCCTATAATTTGAGAACTCGGAGATGGTGCCATCTTTGTGCAAAGGGATGACGTATGAGGCTTTCCAAAGTTTGAGGATGTATTGTTTTGTTATTGTCCAGTTAATTAAGAGGGATATAGGATAGGAGATGATGTCTGCAACTAGTTTAAGGAATTTGTGAGTTGGTCAGCGGTGAGGGAAGAGGATTTAAGTTTGGATAGGAGTATTTTAATGGTGCAAGATAGTATCAGATTTATTGAGGAGTAATTGAGGTTAGTTTCTAATTCATTTGGGGCAGATAGTGGAGTATTGGTGTCATTTTTGACTAGTGATAGTACTGAGTTAATAAAATATTTGTTAAATTGTGAGGCTATGCTATCAGTGGTGTTTGTTGTAATTGGGGCTGGGGTTGTGGAGTGACTGGGATTTAAGTTTGGATAGGAGTTTTTTAATGGTGCAAGATAGTATCAGATTTATTGAGGAGTAATTGAGGTTAGTTTCTAATTCATTTGGGGCAGATAGTGGAGTATTGGTGTCATTTTTGACTAGTGATAGTACTGAGCTAATAAAATATTTGTTAAATTGTGAGGCTATGCTATCAGTGGTGTTTGTTGTGATTGGGGCTGGGGTTGTGGAGTGACTGGGTTTTAACACTAGACTGATGGCTCCCCAGAATATCTTTGGATTTTTTGGTGCTTTTGTTCTATTGTAGTACAGTACTGCTTTTCCTCAAGTTTAATTTGCTTTTTGGCTTGGTTCCTTATTTGATGGCATGTATGAAGGGAGGTTAGGTTTTTGGTATTCTGATAATGGTATCATGCTCTGTCTCTTTGAGGAGCTTTTTAGTGTCATTGGTGAGGCAGGGTACAGGCATTGATTTTACATGTATCTTTCTAAAAGGAGCTAAATTGTTTAGGATAGTGAAGAATTTTTTGTTGAAATATTGAACAGCTAAGTCTAGGTGAAGGTGTTTTAATGGAGACCAGTCGTATTGCTGTACGAAAATTTTAAAGGTGTCAGGGGAGAATTGTTTGTAAAGGGTGTTTTTTGGTGCACATGTGCGGTGTCTTAGTAGGTAGTTGGGTAGGTGATCACTTAGACTGTCTGGGAGACAATCTGATTTGAAACAGAGGGTGTCTTTGTAACGGAGCAGTCTAGGATTGATTGTTTTTGGCTATGTTTGTTGAATCTGGTAGGAGTTTGTATTGATTGACTGAAACTGTGGATGTTAATAAAGTCTGAGGGATTTTCAGAGGTGCATGTGGACCAATCTGTATTCAAATCCCCCATTATGATGATTTCCTGATTAAAAGTTGATGCACACCAGCAAAGGAGGTTTTTGACAGTGGTTGGATTTTAACTGGGGGAATGTAAATGACTGTTATAATAATGTGTTTATTGGAGTTTATTTGTATTTTGGAGATCAGTATTTCTTAGCTCAATAGTTTGTGGGGGGGGTTGTAATCAAGTCATGAAAGTTTGAGATCGTCCTTTTACAGTATTGCTATACCACCACTGTGTTTATGGGTCCTGTCTTTTCTGTGGATCTTATAAACATGGATTAGTATTTTGTATTCCTGAATGTGGAATTTTAGCCAGGTCTCAGTTAGGATTTGTATATCTGGAGAGTATTTTCCCCTTGTTTGAATCTGTTGTCAGTGTCCCTTCAAATGTATCAGTTAAACTTAATTTTTCAGTTCTTATGTTTTGAGCTGAGATAATCCTCCTCTCTATATACTTTTATTTTGTACCATCAAATGTTTGAATCCACACATGTCATACATTAATTTAATGTTTTAGCATCTTAATATTATGTGTGTAAGTGTGCTGTATATGTTGTCAAACAACAGTTTCCTCCTTAAGTCCTCATATTTTCACTCTCCTGTACCATGCTTATCCATATTGGAAACACTTTATTGTACACAGCAATACAGCTGCAGTGTACAGAACTGCAAAGGATGTACACATTTCTGCATCTTAATGTATGTTGTTGTCAGCCTTACCTTTGAGAGTCATTGACAACTGGAGACACTAGGAAAAGCCATATATTTGATTTTGTAAATTTTAGAAGGTCGGAAAATGCAGGTTAACACAGCACAGCACAACACAACAATATGTGCAGAAACAAACTATAAATTAATCTCGTCATATGTTTGTATGTGAATTCCTGTCCCTAAATATCTTCCTGTGCCTTCTGTGTCATCAAATAAATCTTGATTCAATACTGTTTCCATAAACTATGTTTCCATGAGCAGTAACATGTATGGTCACGTATGTGTTTCATAATACACCTGTATCATACATATAAGGCATGAAGGACAGTAACTGTCATGGCAAACGTGTAATTCCAGTAACTGTCATGGCAAACGTGTAATTCATGACACATAAAACATGGCCATAACACATATCTGATCTGTATTTCATCAGATTTAGACATAGTTGTATGATTATAGTACTTGAAGGAATAAAGTCCACCCGAACTCGCTGCCAAGCACTCCGGATACAATGAAAGCACGTTGCAATGATTTAAAATTTTAAATCATTGCAACATGCTTTCATTGTATCCGGAGTGCTTGGCAGCGAGTTCGGGTGGACTTTATTCCTTCGTGTGGTTGTTTTTGTCACTTTTCTCTAGTTTGTCACTTGTGATTATAGCACTTATTTGTGTGAAGGTCAGCATGGCGCACCAAAAAAATACTACTAATTTCCATTCTAAGTTCAACACCTCAAGATATGATTACAGATGAGCTAATACTTTGTCGTTTGTTGTGCAAACACGTTTGGCAGTAGGGTACTTCAAGGATAGAGTTTAACAAAAATTACAACAAAGAATTTTGTGGGTAGGTTGTAAACCTTCAGTATTGTTTGATGGAATTTTGAAAACAATGTCTGGATTTTCTCAATATGCTGACTTGGTTAATTCAGTCTGTTAATGTATGTCTGCACTCCAGTAGTTACACTGGCAACTTTGTTACAACGGTGAGTAACCTTTTCACATTTCAGTAAAGTTTTAATAGTTACAAGTGTGCATTTTCAACCTTTAAACTCTTACTGTTCCTGCAGTGCTTGCAATTCATATTGGTTCTCTAAACTGTGTAACTAGTTAGAGAGTTGGTTCAAATCTGACAGTGGTGAACGTGTGTGTGTGTGTGTGTGTGTGTGGTTCTAGTGCCAAATAAGTAAAGCTTCAACAACAGATGTCCTGTGTCCACTTCCACTCAGGAGAAAACTTTAACTTTGGACGCAATTCCTTCTGCACTTTATTCTACTTTTAACAACAACATCCTCTCTGCAACACACTGATGAGTTCGGACTTCTTCTGTGGACCTTGCAGTTAATTCTGTGTTCGCTAGATTGTGTAACTAGAAAGGTAGACAGGTGGGGGGGGGGGTTATACCCAACATTGCTTAAATAGTGTGGCTGTTTATAACTGCATGTACAACTGGCTCTGTGGCAACACCCCTTATGTAAACTTCTACTTAGATATATTTGCACTGGCAGAGGGTGGGTTCCTATTACGTAGTCGAACTTTTATAAGTTTGAATGCTATATGGTCAAAACCATATGTTCGAACTTGTAAAAGTTCGAATACGTAAAAAAAAAAAGAAAAGAAAAAACATAACTAACTGTTGTAAGCAGTGGGCAAGCTCCCCTACACTCCCCATGTGGGGGCTCTGCCTCCCACAGCACCCACTCTTTAAATATACCAACTCCGAGATCGCACTACAGTGCGAAAGGGAAGATTTCCCTTTACTGCACTGCAGTGCGATCTTGGAGTTGGTATATTTAAAGAGTGGGGGTGCAGGGGGGCTTGCCCCCTGCTTACAACAGTTAGGTTTTTTTTTTACTTGTTTGAAGTTTTGAAACTTCAAACATAATTATTATGTTCAAAGTTTCAAAACTTCGATCACGTAATAGGAAACCCAGAGGGCTACCCTATAAATTTCTAGTATCCACAGGCAAAACCCAGCTTTCGAAACACAATGATTACTTCATGCTTTCAAAACTGAACTACCTCACATTTATAGTATGACTTACTCTGTGGTGCTGGCTGTTGATGCTGAGCTGTCTAGACTGTGAAACTAAATAGGCAGGTAGTTTGAATCCAGCAATGATTGACTACTGTGAGTGTCTGTTTCTTTGTCGTGCTATGTAGAAAAGGCTTCTAATGCATATAGGATGTGTAGCTGTTTATTGTTTTCGTGTTTTTCAATCACTTTCTTTCCTTTTTAGCAGTAACATCACCCTATTAAACAATGTTGATTTCATCCATTCAAATGTGCAGTGTCATAACTGTAAGCCCACATCTGCTGTGACATGTTTGATTCAGCTATTGTTATTTACCTTGTGATCTTAGGTAATCAGTTCCAGTCCAGCCATTACTCTTTACACTCAGTTGTGTCAGTATGTGTGAATGTGCATGTAGGTAACAATGTTGTCACCCAGCTATCTGCAGTATGAGTGCTCCTGTGGCACATGCATTGAGTACTGACTTGTATAGCATATCTATGCAGATAAAATGTGGTTTAATTATGTGACAGTGTGTGCGTACAAAACAATGGAAAAAGCTTCCTTGGCCAAGAAACATTGATACTGGCCTGCTTAAAGCTGTGTGAACATTAACATAGGTACCTCCTTGTCATCATTCTAAAGAATTAATATTGTACAAATTATCATCAAAAGTCCTTTCTTAATTGAGATCTTTAGAAAAAGATAGGAGAAAACTACATAAGAAAAATCGGAATTGTGGGAACAATACATACAGGGGAGGATTGAGGTTTAAAAGAAGGCAGTACTTAAATGAGCTATGTAATGTTTGACTGAATATGATTGGGTAGATTATAAGTGATGTATAGTGTTTGCAACTGGGATTGTGTCAGTATAGTTTGTGATGTAAAATGCTTGCAACTGGGATTGTGTCGATGTGGATTGTTTTCATTTATAAAAATGTATGATTGCTTATGTCATAAGGGATGGTTTAATAAAGATGTTTCTTGTTTAAAAGAAGGGTCAGGAATTGAATACTTTACTTAATGTTGCTTAGGTTATATAGCAATATATATATATATATATATATATATATATATATATATATATATATATATATATATATAGATAGATATATAAAGCATAATGTTTGTTAATTTTAACTTGTTAATACAGTTTGATTACTTTTATATAAATGTAAATGTGCCTATGTCACAATTGATAATTCAATGAAGGTGTTTAAAAAAAGTTCTTTCTTACTTCACACATTAGTTGTATTTATTTGTGACAAGCTCCACCACTATTGCCTCTGGCAGACAGAGTCGATATACAGTTCTGTAGAGTGTGTAATATGATAGGCAGAAGTTTGCATTTGGTAACATTTATCTGTCAGATAACTTTGTTAGACTGGAGTGACTTATGCAAAGAAAGTAGTTATGGCACAGTCAGAGGGCCACATTTTTAAGGCCTCATGCACCAAGGTAGGGGATCCATACCCATTACAATAGGAAAGTGATGTAAGCCTTTCAAGGCTGTTCTTCATGACACAAATGGTGTGTTTATTTCTGTGTCATCAATGGTTGATACGCAGGTTTCTGATATGTGTTCTGGCATGTGTTTGAGTCTGAAAGATGCAAATGTTGATTATGTTATTGATTGCTCATTGGTATTACTTATTTTCCAAATAATAATCTTTTATATTGCATATCTTCAGCCAAACATTTATGTATTACTTTAATTCTTTTTTCACACTTTAAAACTTTATAAGACATGAGGGCTTACATAACATTTCTTACTATAAGGCATGATACAAGAACATCATAAAGTGTGATTGGGCTTGTGTAAGGACACTTTCTTGTATGTTTGTGTTTTTTACCTGCTGTTTTGGCAGTGTTTGCTGTAATTTCTTTTGAGCATACCCAGTATAATCACATGGTAGCTATGCCCCATTTATAACTGGAGACCTTGAACTAATTACAGGTCATCAGATCTGTGTTGTCATTTGCCATTTTTGTATTTTGATTGTTATTACGTTACTGTTTAGGATTTATATGAATGTACAACACATGCTTGTCTAATACATGCTTAAAGGTAATGTACCCTTTTTCTATAGTTGCAAATGACAGATGGCAAAAACGTGTCCCTTTCTGATGTGCATAACACAACTGTAGGGTTCATTTCTTCTTGTTTATACATGATGACATGGAGAATACAGCATTAATGTCAGCTAGCACAAATACATTTCCTGTATATGCATCTCATATGCAGTAACTGAATCTGTGCAAATATCCCCCAATGCATCTGCTTTCTTTGATAACTGTTATCTCTACTCAGCCTTTCATTAACATTCATATCACATTTACTTTCCTTTGTTACATTATTGCTTTGTGTCCTTCTCATATCCTTTGTTAGCATGCCCATTTTTATGTATGTGCATGGGTTAAGAATTGTAAACATGAGTAATTATTAATACATCAATATGGAAGTATTTATGTTAAAAATGTTCTTTCTGAGTTAAACACATTTGACTGCATTCTCTGAGTATATTTTGACCATTTACCCAACCCTCTTACTTATTTCTGCACTAATCACATGTTATTATGTATACATTCTCCCCATTTAACTTGTATCTTAATTCTTTTAATCAACTTGTCCTTACTTTGTATAAGTTGTCTGCTCAAGCATGCATAATATGTTTGCCTATAGGCAAGCTGTTTTCTTTGCATTATGTGCTTGAGCTTTTCTGCGCCATTTTATAACATCAACACTTTTGGCCATGAAAAGGTGCTTATAAGCCATCCACACATCCATCCATAACCCCTTTTCATATTTTTGTGCATAGAGTCGGGGTGTCACTTCAACAGTGACAGTCATCTACAGCCAAGGTTTTCACCACCGAATGGCTAGTTCTGCCACGATAGTTCTTATACACCACACATCCACACCTATGGCCAAATTAGAGTGTTCAGTACACTTACTGCATGTCTTTGGAATGTGGGGGTAACTGGAGTACCTGGAGGAAGCCCACATGAACACAGGGAGGACATGCAGATGCAACACAGACAGGGAGGACATGCAGACTCCACACAGAAGGCACCCCTGCTGAGAATTGAACTGGGAGCCTCTTGCTGTGAGGAGACAATGCTATCCACTGTGTAAATGAAATGAGCAGCATTCATATTCAATGAGTGCTGCTGCTCATCATGCTAACACTCTCAAATCGTGAAGGCTCTGCCGAAATCGTACACAATTGTTAATGAATTCCAGGGTAAATTAAATTGCAGTGAATAAAAACTGCCAACACATGCTGTTGAAAGTTAATACAAAGCATATTATTCAGTTAGTGTGAAACTGTTTGTCTTGTGATAGTATCTCATGTTAATAAGTTTATTTTTATTAGCACTTAAAAACAGATTGCTTTTCATCAGCTGACAGCAATGGGTATTTGTTATGTGATAACAGCATATGTCTTTGATATACAGTTTTGAACTAATAATGGAGTTGCAGTTAAAATTAAGGAAAGTCTCTATCTTACATTGTTATCACATGCTGATTACCTAAATGGACAGCTGCAGCAGTTAGTGTGATTGCAGTCATTACCAAGTGATAACAGCAGTGGGGCTCTTTGGATTTTTGTCTTTCTGGCTGATTAATATGGTAGTGAAGGCTTGCATTAGTTGGCATTATTAACAAGTAGGTCAGTTGTTTGTGGTTTTAATTTTATTAAGACAGCTTAACTACAGTCACTTTAAATGGATGGTACTGTATGCAGTGAATTAAAAAAAAAACAGTGAAGCCCATGAGAGCACCCATGTTACAGGTAAGTTCAGCGAAGGACTTGGAGGTGGGGTGGTGTTATTGTGTGTCCCTGTGAAGCAACATAAATGGTGCTGCATAAATGTGTGGGAGTGTGTGTCTGCCTGGGTTGTTACACTAGTGAGTTTAGGTCAGGATTCATAATTCTGGATGTGTGTATATATATTTGGGAACATGTGGGATGCAGGTGAATGGATGGGTGTTTTCATAAATGAGTGTGAGTATGGTGGCACTTGTTTGTGGAAGAGTGGATATGTGCGTATGTGTGTGTGCATGAGTGTTGACAACTGAACCTGTGGATGCTTGAGTGTAGGGGTGCTTTTGTTAACACAATGCATGGGTCACTAGGGAGAATACGAGTGCTGTCAGGTCTGACAGTGCCAGCATTTGATTTAGAGACATAGTCATGAGCTGACGGTGACATCATTTTCATTGTGTGTGAATCACATTTTCTCACTATTGAACTAAATGACATCACATGTTAGTCAGTTAATATGAATGGTGATATTTTTAGTGACTCCTGGGGAATGTGTCTTTATTAAATAACACTTAAAGAAAAAGGTAAATATATGTTTGAAGTAGTTTGCAAAGTAAATTCAAACCAGAAGATTTAGATTCTGAAAGAAGAAATGTTTTAGATTACTAGTTGTTTTTCTGAACTTGCTAAACAGCTGATCTCAGAATAGTTGTAAATTATAGCTTTCATGGGAATTGAAATCAGTAAACCAGTTCATTGAATGCCTGAGTATATTGAATGGATAAATATGGGGTAAAGGTATGTGAATTAATTTTTATGTATGTTTACATTGCATCTCTTGGTTACATACTGCTGTGACTAATACTTTCATTTATCTCTTTCCCCTGCCCAGTTTATGCCAGTTTACTTTCACAAGAGATAAATATATTCATCATTTTATTTATTCTGGTGGACATACACCCCCGGATTCATGAAGCCTGCACCGGGCGCAGGCGTAGCGTATACGGGACAATGCCAAATATGTCCGCTGAGCGATTCAGGTACGAACCAACTCCACGTGCACTACCGGCGTACGCCAGATCTACGCAGCCCTTGGCATAGGTATGCAAATCACCCCATGTGCAGTGTCGCACCATGCTAATGAAGGCATACAGCGATTCACGAAGTGGTGCAGGCGTAGCGCAAGCCCATGGAAATGTAAACCAAAAACATGGTTTGCATTTTCCCAAACAGAACATCTGAGTTATGGAAGCGGACCAGACTCATGTATTACAAAGTTAACATATGCCAATGGTGAAATACACAGCCAATGGCACAAGAAAAGATGTACAACACCTAAAAAACAACATTTAATGTCATGTCCACAGTAACGCACAGTACAATCGCAGGGCATGTGTGTGCAAACAGGAATACAAAGGAAATATATACAAATGTCATAAAATCGCAATGAAAGACAAATTAGGATTGCACCATAATATGCAATGGTAGGCATGGCATACCACAAGCAAGGCGCAAGGGTTGCCAGGGGCCCACGACAGTGTTCGGCACTGTAACTATGAATTAGTAGTCAATGCCATGTAAATGAGGCAGGTAATACTGAATCGCAAACGTCTCGCCAGATTAAGGATGTACCTGACTGCACAGCGCTATAACACTGAGGAGTGTATCAGAGGTGATACATGACATCAGCAGAGGGGTGTTCCACCGTATCAGCAAGCACATTGGAGCAATGCAAATTTGGCCTGGCCATTGCTAAGCAAAGCTGCAGGATAGGGGTGGGGAGGAAGGTATAGAACAGTTTAGCTGAGAGCACACATGGTGCCCGAAAGCGCATGTGTATGGGGATGAAATCATGCCCGAAACCCGGTAAGCGGATGCATGCACCGCGAACAATAGCACAAACAGCAAGGTCAGGGGAAGCAAAGAAGGAAATGCCGAAGCAGGGTAATTGGTGTACTAATGAGCAATTAACACCAATCAACACACGGCAGCCAATCGACGGCAGTAGACAAGCCTGCATGCAGAAACCTGCAAAACAGGATAGGGGAGGCATAGGATTGCAAAGAAAGGAGGGGAGGCATTGGATTGCTAAGAAAGGAGGGGAGGACCTGGAATGCAAAGATAGGAGAACTGTCATAGCAGAGAAAAGCAAACCCTCAGTAGATCGGCAATAGCACACATTACGCAAGATAAGCCAGGTCTAGGAAAGTACAAATGAAAGCAGGCAGCTGGATGCATGCCAGCAAATGGTAGGTGTAACGTGCACAAATGTAAATGGAAGGGCAGGAGGTAATTCACGGCATCCAAATGTAATGCAACACCAAAGGCAGCACAATAGTGGTTCTGATAATAAAACACAGAAGATACCCTGTAGCCACAATCGTACATACACACCCTATGACATCATCAGTGTTCACAGCAAAAGAGTATAAAGTGTGAAAGCACCCAACACACACCTGTGTATTCCCAAACACCGCACCATATGTGTAAACAGATGGGGAACTTTTAAAATGTACATGTTGGGAGCTGCCATAGCTGTGATTCATCAGCATGTGTTACAGACCGACGGTGTTGTGGAGG
The DNA here is from genome assembly GCF_019279795.1 of Protopterus annectens. NCBI lineage: Eukaryota > Metazoa > Chordata > Ceratodontiformes > Protopteridae > Protopterus > Protopterus annectens. The sequence continues at coordinate 1,779,305,405 of NC_056737.1, forward strand.
ATGATGCCGACAACCACCATAGGCCTCGGAGGAGGAGAAGAGTGTTCAGACCAAGGGTAACCTACCAGGGGCTACATGATCTGGAGATAGTAGAGCATTACAGGGTGGACAGGGACATCTTACAGCAAATAGTAGAGCTGTGCCGGCCATGCCTGAGAACCAGAAACAACAGAGGGGAACCCATCCCAGTGGACACAAAGGTATGTGTAAGCTTGCGAATACTAGCCACATGTACCTTTCAAAGGCCAACTGGAGATATAATGAGGATCTCACAGGCATCGGCATCCAGGGTACTATACCAGTTCCTGGATGCCATGTTACCATATGCCAATGAGCATATATACTTCCCCCAAACTCAGGAGGAGTTGGCCAGCAATATGCGTCACTTCCACCGTGTGGCAAACTACTCGGAGGTACTGGGTGCGATAGACTGCACGCACATACAAATCAAGTCACCACTCAGTGAGTATGGTAGGTGCTACATAAACTGCAAGGGATTCCACTCCATCAACTGCCAGGTCGTGTGCAATGCCCTGGGCATTATCATGGATGTGTGTGCTGGCAGCCCTGGAAGCTACCACGACTCCCATATCTGGCATGCCTCACAGCTGTATCAGGTATTTGTCGGGGGGGACATCCCACAAGGTCACCTTGTGGGGGACTGCTGGCTATGCACTGGAGCCATGAATGATGACCCCCATCAGAAATGCACACACACCAATGCAAGAACGCCATAATGAGGCACACGCACAAACCAGAATCATCATAGAGCGTGTGTTCGGGATGCTGAAGTCACGGTTCCAGTGCTTGGACACATCTGGTGGAGCCTTGCAGTACTCTCCAGGCACGTGTGCCCACATCTTCATAGTATGTGCCATGCTACATAATATGATCCTGCGGAAACAGCTGCAGCAGGGTCAAAATGGGGGAGGGCCTCACAGCCCACCGCAATTGCCAAGGCCAACACAGGCACAGAGGTATCCAGACCACGGACACACTGTGCCAGCCCCAGGAGGCAGACGGAGGCGTGCCCAATATGCCTACGTCTTGGCAAAGTGGGAACGTATAGCACATACCTTTACAGTGTAGGCTCCCACGGACTGATACCCCTCCCCACCTGCACACACAGTAACATGGATGGCACACAAACATGACTACCTGTAAATTGTGATGTATAGGTGGCCCACTGTGGAATCCTACATAGGCAGCCCTCAAACATTGTACACGCAACAGCCATTGGAACATGGAAATGTCAACACCTGAACAGTAGATGCGCCTATCAGCATCTGTTGGTGCTGTGTGTATAGGTTCTCAGGTACATCAGTAGGTACACACCCGATTGTCAGAGGCAAAACACCAAACGGGGCAAACAGTGACTCCCGTCGCCACAACATCAAGTAAGCAACTGTCGCTTACTGGAGCAGAGGCAATCATGGGAGTACATGTGTGTAAGCACTGTCCTACACACAGTCATCACGGATTACCCTCTGCGTTACTGAGGGGCTCCACAAAATGTAATCATGGATGTTGTGTCAAGGCAGGGGATGTACCCATGACATGCATTCATCACCCCGGCATGCTGCATCCATGGTCGTATGAAGGTGTAGCAAATTATCGGGTGTAGCTAATTGTGATATACACACCCAATGCTGGAGTACAGCCAGTAAACATCACATGGACATACCATTAACTGGACCCATCAATTTGTAAACTAATGGAGTTATCCATGTGAGTGTAGTGTGGAGTAACTGCTGTAGTGTACTGCACATACAAAATGACATAATTCGTGTACAACCCCCAGATGTCCAAGTGGTACATGCAATGACTGTTGTGCATGTTCCCGGTCCCATGTCCCGCAAGGGATGTAACGTAATCCCGACGGCATGGTTAATGCATTCCAGATGCAGGTCATCAGAATATGTGTAGCACACGTTAGCGGGAATAAGAGTTGCCCACAGCTGGTAAGCGATGTTTAAATACAACTATACGGATATGCGTGAAACAGGGCTAAGTGTCACCGACCACTGCGCAGATCACGGTCAATGAAGTACAGAACAGGTGACACCAGCATTAGTCACCCCTGAACAAATAGCACCTGCTCTGAAGGGTAAAACGACCACTGCCAGGAGTGGAACAGGCAGCCATGTATACAATCACCCAACACTATTGCTAGGCAAGATGTACATACGGTAGGGTTGCCACAGTTCAAATGATCAATGTGGGACATACGCCAGATGTTTGCAGGACGATACATACACCCGGCCAGTACGAAAACCAGAACGTCAGTGTTTTGCATAGATAAAAAGCTTATTCTAATAATGGTCGCAGGTACGTGTTCCATGTCCTGTAACATGTAGGTGGGTCAGATACAGAATAAGTGTGTTATGCAAGTATGACATAAACTATAGGGAATATGTTTGTCCCAAAGTCGCAGGACATTTGCTATGTTCACAAATATTTTGCAGGACACAACTGCACAAAGAGGGACTGTCCCTCACAATGTGGGATGGGAGGTAATCTTAACCTATGGCAGGTGTGTAATGTGACAGGTACAGACACAAATGTGCGGAGTCCAGGAAACACAGTATACACTGACAAACACACAATGAATGATGTAGCATGCCTGTCACCACCCCTGTCCGAGATATGTATATACATATATATATATATATATATATATATATATATATATATATATATATATATATATATATATATATACATATATAATACAGATAGAAAGGGCGATAGTGTGATATATGTTGATATACAAGGGGTCACTGACATCTGCAAATATATAGATAGGTCGATGACTTTCAAAACAACTTTGAGGTACAAATAAACAGGATACCGCCAACTATGGAACATGTCACACACCGACACGCATAACCAGGAGGCTGAAAAACAGAAAGAACACAGTACTGGAACCGTAGAACCATGAGAAATATGATGATAGTGAGGACATGTAGTCACCGCTGGCGGTGCTGCGGTCCACGTAGGTACCGTGTACAACTGTGGTCATGAGTGATGTAACCTGTGTATGTGTGTGTTGAAGGTGCCATGTGTGTTCCCATGTGACTAAAGTGTGTGTGTGTCCGCATCGTGTGTCTGTAGGTGGCAACTCAGAGGTAGATGATTACGATAGGTGCGGGTATAGCTAGCCGTAGGCATGCGGTAAACACTTGTCCCACATTGGAAGGGACAGCCCCCCTGGGCAGGTGTGTCCTGAGATGAAACATTACAAAGAGCAACTGTCCGAGAGTTTAGGACATTAGTATGTCCCAAATAATATGCAATAGTTGCAGAAAATACTCATGCCTGTATGTAAGAAACGGAAATGTTACATGCAAACCGATAAGTAGTGAAGGACCAAGAACAATTGGTATGTAATGAGGATAAAAGTATATGCTATCCTGTGTACTGACCGTGGCCATATGTCAGCCTGTAAACACCACTGTGTGACCCGCAAGTGTCCAACTATGGCCATATGAAAAGGTGGCAAGCCATGTGACAGAGGGTCTGACACCAACACCACTGCATTGACTGCAAATATCTGGGACAGACATACACGGGATAGCGGTCATTTACAAATATCCCTGCACATATCGCCGTACATCCGGAGGTATGGAAGTATCAACCTCACCTGCATACCATATAGAAACCAATTAACAACGGCCCAAAGTAAATTCCCGTAACAGAAGTCTATTAAGTGATAGCACTGTAATTAGGGAAGGGGCCCAGACACATATATATGGACTACGTAGAAATGCAAGCCCCACAAAACCGTATATGCTACGTACACCCGCCTACATCCCTCACACTGGAAACAATAGCAATACAGACCGTAACCACAGCCCAAACATCTAGTTAGTCAATTACATCTGCTGAACTGTTAACATACCTTGTGAGAGACACATTTAAAGGCGCCATGCAAAATTGTATCCGTCATATAACGGAACCAACGGCGATGTTACAGGTGTTTGCAATAGTCCTTTATCAGACGGGTGGGATAACAGGTATAGTCACAGGTAGAACCACATACTCAAGCCATCACACACAATCCACGGGAGACATGACTCCAAAATAGACTTGGCTCTTCACATAGCAGTTGCAATTACACACAACAAAACACAATACAGGCCGTCTCCCCGAAGGCAGGGCAAATGGCCAACGCCCAAGTGGAGAATTCAATTATACCCCACTGTTGCCACGTAATTGGCAAATGGAGTAGCTGCACAGCTGAAGTGCACATAATTAGTCACACCGGACCACAAATTGGCGGCAGTAAACCACATGTTGCAGGTATAGACGTATATAAGGATGACTTGCCAGATATGCAAACTGTATGCTCATACTGTAAAACAGTTGAAAGAGTGATACAGAAGAGTGAGATAGAGACGAAACACCAGAACGATATCAAGGTATGTAGAACACTAACTGTATGTATAGTATGTTCTGTATTACGTTATGTCAGTGTATGCATAGCCTGGTTTGCAGTAATTAAAAGTGTCCGCCATGCATAAAGTGGGGAATGGTATTTATGTAGTGATGTCTTGCTGATCGTACTAATGCTTGTAGAAGATGTGCGTCCAGCAGTGGGCCACATGGTAAACAGCACAGACACCACAAGGGATGCAACATGACGGCTTTAAACAGAACAATGTCATACGACCCGCTGTCAGTGGCAGGGTATGTCCAATAAGTACATGCCATAGCAGGGGATAGTATATGTAGATATACTGTAACAGTACACATGTGTATGGGCATATAACATCAATGACATGTCTAAGGTGAACCCTCTGTGCAAGTATGCTTTGAATTATGGGATACCATGTAAAACATGTGTAATGTATAGTACAGTAGATTGATATGTCAGATATGCTACAGAACAGGCATATGATGCATAACAAAGGTAACATATAGTGATGTGAGTAGTATGTAATTAATATATGTATAAACAGTTATGATGAAATAAATAATATGTAATCCACTCTGTGCATTTGCAAAGGATGCAAACATTACTCCCATACTAGAATAGCAGAAGAGATGTGACAGACAAACATGAACATGATTGGTGTGTACAATAACAGTAGACATATGGTCTGTAGTCACGGGACATTGTAATAGCATGACAGCCAATCTAACATGAAGGGCTATACCAGTAACCATGCACAAAGGACATGTAATAGCTCCACAGGTTCATAGTGGGGTACCATGCAGTCTGGCAAGTCTATGTGTAAAAACAACTACAGTGTGCACACCAGTGGCACCTCTCTAGGGTAGTGTCCTGTGAACAGAAGAGCCATGTGTAACCTGCATCTCTGCACAGTACAGCCACTGCAGTGATCCCTGGCGTACGTGTCCACCATCCACCAAGCGAGGTATCACATGAACACTGCTACTGACTGTCCATGCGTGATGTACATAGGAATTGTGTCCCAAAGCGTGGTGAGTGTCCGGTCTGGGAATGCAAACCCAAGCACATGCCACACACTGTTGTGTGTGTGCACATATCCATGAGCATCATGCTCATAGTGGCTATTGTGTATGTTGTGTACGCAGAGTATATCCATAAACATATTTGCATACATGGGCCCTGTCTTTGCAGCAGACGTCACCCCTGAGTATGTAGTCCGCAAATGTGTACAGACGTGGTGTCTGTACATAAGCCACAAACTTTAACAGTCGTAGCTCAATAAACGTCATGGCGTTTTATTGTTGAGTTATGTAAAGCTGTTGTGTAAGGTACACCCTAAGTGGGGTGTTGTACCCATGGATGTGTGTATAAGTCCATTGTTCAGAGGTACAATGGGTGCCTATGTACCAGCTACACACCCAGTACAGGCATGTGTGGACACGTAGATGGATATCCACGCCACAGTGGCAATGTAATCACAGGAGTGTGTGCGACATACATCTGTCTTACAAACATGTACAATGCGACATGTATGTAGGGGACTAACACCTATGTGATAACCAGTGGGTGGATGGTGTACTGCAAAGGTAATGTTCATACCAAGTGTCATGCAGGTAGAGGCCATGATGTTCATATCGGTATCTGTCACAGTGACACCCGTATGGATGGGGTCTTTATCAGCTGGTGGAGCAACAACAGCGCTGGGTATGCAGTGGTCTATAAAGCTAGGCAGGGAAGTCCCCTCAGTGGTAGCCTGTACCTCAGGGAAGCATATACCGAACATGAGGGCCCCATGACTGAGGACTGTGGTATGCCAAGTGTAACTGGAATGCAGTATGTGATATGGTATGCCACCCTCAGTGTGTGTGTCCTGTCCATTAGCCACTTTGCATAACATCCGGAGACATATGTTGTGATGTGCAGGTGGATGTGTATGTTGTCAATACCAGAATGGAGAACGGTGCTGAATGGCAGCGAGAGGACAATGCAGGCCGTGTGGACCCCCGTGTCATCATCAACTACTCTGGTGACTGTATGAAAGGTGTTCAACAGGTGTAGGAGGCATGCTGTGGCCCCAACAAGACCAACCAAGCTGGCATCAAAGGACTGGAGCACAACAAAGACTCAGCGAATGATGTCCATGATGATGTGCCCTATAGCTGTGCATAACAGTCCAGTGAGGTGTGTAGGGAAATAGTCCCAGTCATGCATTGTGGCACCACCTGTGTGGAGTGTTACTGTCACTGTGTGCCAGTCAGGGGCCACATTGTCTGGTACAAGGCTATTACTGAATATGATGTCCCAGTGGGGAGACATGCTGTTCAGAGGTCTGTGGACATCACAGCCTGGGATATTGTAGGGTGACAAGGGGCCTGTGTCCTAGGACATATATAGTGCAGGTCAGGACTGTGTAGGTGTGACTGCAGGTACACCGCAATGTTCCTGCAAGGAATGTGGCCCTGCAGGGAGTGAGAGGGTGTAATGTTAGCACTGAAGCCATCAGACAGCATGTTGCCAACATCACCTGTTACTGTCATGTTCCAGAGTGACAGTTGTATGTGTGAGCAAATGTGGGTATTGCATACGACTACTGACATACCACCATAATGCCTTGTGGTACATCTCGGAATGTGTCGCAGTAATGTGTATGTAGCTAGTTATGGAGTATGTGATGAGGGATCCGTGGCCCTACCAAGGCTGACCAGTGAGTTACCCCACCCATGGGAATGTACACCACTGTGTAACAGCCCCCACCTGTTGTTGTAAAGTATGTCCGTGGGACCGCACCCCCAGAGTGTTGTCTGTAATCTGGTGTGTACCATCATGGCTCTGTGTGGAATAGCATGAACCATATTGTCATGTACATGCTAATGAAGTGCACTGGGGTATGTCTCAGCGTTTGCATGTGCATTGTCCACCTGCATGTGTGTAACGACAACAACAACCACTGTCATACGACATCTGTAGTTGGTGTTGTAGTACTCATCTACTGTGTATGCCATGAAGTGTGTGGTGCCGGTATGTGGCTAACAAGGGTGAGTAGCATATGTTCGTATTCTACCAATGAGGGGATAACCCCAGGTGTGGAACAGCAGTCACATGTTGGTAGTGTCCATGTCAAGGATACTGTTGGTCTTGGAGATGGTGTATGGGTCGAACCAGCCGAGTGGAGGTTATGACTCATGCACAGCGTACGCCTAATGTGTCAGTACATGTGCGGCTAACACAGTTAAGTGTGGGTTACTGTCAGTCTCACATTAGTAACAGCAGTAGTTACAGACACAGTTATATGCACATGGAGCACCTGTGATGCATTGTGCTAAGTAACCAGCCGGGATGTGTGTACAACATAGTGGAATATGGGGACACCTCAGCCGTGGGTGTGCCAGTCCAGGCACGTGCCTGAGAGGTACAATCTGTCTATAACCAGTCATTGCAGGTGTGCTCTGCAGAGCCAAGAGGCAGGTCCCAGTCACTGCAGAGATATTGAAGTGGTGCAGTATCAGGTGTGCCTTGTCTGCGTGCATCACAGAGGATGATGTCAAGCATTGTGTGACATGACCACGTGCTTCGCTAGCTAGTTCCTGTTCTGGTAGTGATTGTTATTGGACACTGTGCAAGACAGGCAGTATAAAAGCAGCAAGAGTCCAACATGTGATCCGTACTCCCATGGCTGACAGGTGCAGGTCAACTGTGCCACAGCATCATGTTGTTTGACCGGGTCTGTCAAAGTGGACGTATACTAGACACCTGTGGAATGACAGCAGAAGCATGGACAACTGTTGGGAGTGACACAGTTGTTCGTAGTACAGTGGTAACAGGTCCGGATGACCGCAAAATGCTTCCCAGGGCTTGGACCACACCATCAGGGCTACAACACTGGTGGGCTATTGCATGTCCCTGCACACGTAGTTTGTGCCCTGAGATACAACTTCAGTCACACAAACATGGAAGATGAGTCACATCGTACCTGCTGACTTGTGGCATGTGTGCATAAGTTATGTTGCAGAACCAGTTACTTGACAGCAGGATGTAAGTGACTATCGCCTTGTGTAGCCTGCTGAGTGGAACAGCAGTGTTACTGCCGACAGTCACCTAAGACAGGTGTGTTGTGTATGTTATGACACCCTATTGGCTCTATGTGATGGGCACATGTGTCTGTGGGCTATAGGTTGGTGTGGTTGTGTTTGGCGATGTGGGCTATCGTTGGTGCACACACAGAGTATGGAGGGGTACTGTACAAGTTGTCTCCGTATGTGTGGCCTGTGGTGGGGATCATGTGGGATTATGTGATGTGTGGGGTGCGTTGCCAATGTTGCACATCCCTACATGACTGTCAGGTGCAGTCAGGGTTGGTGACAGTATAACCCCCAGCAGGGCTGCATATGTGCATCCCCCACAGGCTGTACTGTTGTATGTTGGGAGGTGTGCATTGACTGTGTACATGAGAATATCTCTATTGCCACATGTACAACATAGTCATCATAGTGACAGGCAATAGCACTGGTACATGCCAGTTGGACATGCCTGTATATAAGTGGTACGTGCCAGGTGGACACGCCGTATAAACCACCATGTCTCATGAGGTATGTGAGTGATGTGTGTACAACAGCTGTTGTACAGTTATCAAGCTGGAAATGTATGGACAGACAGTGTACCTGTGAGGACTGGTGTGAAATGGGTGCTAAACTAAGCAGTAGCTCATAACGTGCCAAGAAGCTCTGAACAAGTGCCGAGCATGCCAATACATTACAGATAGGGTGTTGGATAATATCAACCCACAAGTGTTGACAACAGTCATGATTGGTGGCACCGCATCAGAACACTGCTGGGTATGGTCTGCAAGTCCATGAACCATTATCAATGTAGATGTTAGCAGTACAGATGTACAAGACAGTACGGATGTTCAGCTACAAATGCCTTTGTATGTCACAGGAGTGTTCTACTAGTGGCCTGTTGACAGACTCACAACTACTAAAGGTGCTACAGTGACATGTGCATATCACACGGTGTCAGCTACAGTAAACCGGGGTTAATGTGTTGTACCCCACCCGCATTGTAGCCCATACCACACAGACAAATGTCAGCCATCTGTGTATGTGAGGATGTGAATGGCCATGACCTATGGGCAATAGTTGTCACAGTGTTGCAAACAACATACAGAATGGGCTGTGTGTGTGATGTGTGTGACATATGTGCACATTCTGGTGGATGATATCAGCAATGACACCACTAGAGGAATACCCCCGTACCCATTAAGAAACACCTAGGCTGTGGTAAACAGTATGGACACTGTGTTAGGGATGGTGTAGTGTAGTACACCTCCCTGAGCTGGAGACATCTCCCTGGCCCTTTAGGTAGTCATCCGAGGTACCCATGACATGACAGGGTGGTATCCATGAGTACGGAGATCATTGGACAGGCATACACAGCACCCGTGTGACCAATATTGGAATACACATCACCCTCCAGGGGTAGGGCCCATGCGTGGATGGCCGATACCAGCCTCCACAATACTCACCTCCAGTATGCAGCATGCTATCCACCTTGCATACAGACATATGCCACACCATGCTGTTAGACATGCTACATGTCCATAGCCTGATCTGAAAGACATACATCATGGACAACCACCGTCCTACGACTAGGATGGCCACATGCTGGACAGATCCCTGTGCCATACCTGTGACATACTCTGGCCATACCATGCAGCCCTGTCCACATAGTTGCACATATCATCCCTGTCATACATGGTGTGATGGCCGTATGGTAGATGTAGTATCATCTATCTGGATCAGTAATGTGTCACTGATGCCCCTCGCTGTGGGGTAATGGATGTCAGATACAGCTAGGAAACCCAGCCCATACTTGCTATAGCCGGTAACCTTACCTGCGAATGACGACCGACTAGCCATTGTCCCATGTCTATCACATGTGCAACACAGGTGATCCGTGGCAGGATGTTGAACAGCTGTACAGTGCAGTGTAGATGTCTATGGCAAAACAGATGCATGTACAGGTTTCCATGCATACTTGGTGCATTGTCACTGCCCAAGTCCAGTAAGGCTGTGTCTGTGTTGATATGTGACATATCCACAGCATCAAGGTCAACAGCATTACTGTGGATACATCAGGCATGTGTAGATAGGTAAGAACACCAGTGCAGGCAAACAGACATGCCCACATGGAGACAGACGTCACATGCAGTAGGAACACTAATGAGGTGACACACATATATGGGGATGATATCCAATGCATACTGGGTGTTACATGTGTGTGACACATACATGCCAGTTGTGTTAGTGTCATGTTGATTTGCAAAGATAACTGTGCAGATGTACTAGAAATGTATGTGCAGCAGTATCACTGTACATGTCTGTAAATGTGACCTGTCACCTTCATCATGTCTTACAGATAATGCCGCATACATGCCTACCAGCATACAGCCGTCAGGAGGATGATGTCGTAATCCCGTACCTCCATAAGGACTAAGAGGTGTTATTTAGTTATGTCCTACAGCATGCACAGCAGCGGGATGACCTGTGGCAGGATCTTCGCAGGAGGGTCAATGAAGTGGGCGGCCACAACCACACCTGCCAGCAGGTGCGCAGACACTGCACGGACTTGATAAGTCATGCAAAACAGCGAGCCACTGCAATCGCCAGGGAACAAGGTGGAACAGGTGGTGGGCCACCAACCCAGCCTCCACTCACACACACAGAGGAGCTACTGGCCAGTCTGAGAACACCCTCGGAACAGCCCCCACAAATGCTAGCTGCCATCGTGGAGGTGGGTGTCTCCCAACCAATGAGCCTGGAGTTGCCTGGTAAGTCAGTACTGAACATATGGCCAGTATATCCCACGTACGTGCATGTGTCAGTGTACATCATGTAATGTAACAACATATGCAAGGTATGTGGACACACATGCTTTATGCTACCCTGTGTATGCACCATACCTCTGAACTGTACAGGTATTTGCAGGATGTCCAGATGTCTGCCTCATACTGTCGGTGTGTTACCCTTAATATCTGTCCCTTTCTGGCAAATAGCTGAGGAATGGAGTCATTAAATGATGACATACATTTGTGTTTACGACTGCACATTCCGTGTAAAACCCATGTGCATGCAAACCTATTAGTCTAGCAAATTTCTAAGTTAGTAAGAGCAATATGTCACAGTTGTCCCTATATGTCCCCCATCATAGTAGGCTTTGTCCACATTTATTGTTCTAAGAGGTTGAGAGGTATGGTATGCACACATGTGCTGACTATATGCTATTGTACAGGTGAATGTGTTAACTTGCACTGTGCACCCTGTGGCTGTCATACAGTCATGGATAATGTTCATACTGCTGTGTCACCCTATACAGGTACCTCTGGCATGCCGCACAGACAAGAGTCTGTTGCAGGTGAGACTGTCATTGGTATCAGGCATGTCAAAGCATAGATCTATTCGCCATGTGGCCAGTTAATACATGGATATACAGGTCGCATCACCCATCATCCACACAGGTCACCCATGTGCAATATATACAACTGAAATGATACACAGACATGAAACTACAGTATTTGTCATTGCTACATGTGTGTCCAGCTGTGCATACAATAGTGGAGGTGTTCTAGAATGGAGGCATATGTACTATACAGTGGAACAAAACGTGTGGTACACAAGCCAGTACTGCACAGTGAGCAGTGCTATGGGCAGACCACAGGCATCACCATTGTGTTATATGCCCCTGCAATGGTTTCACACATTGTGATGTTCCATCTGACATGTCTGAGACATGTAGCGTTTTGGTTGCAATATTGTCACAATTTCCCATAACCCATACCCCACATACCACACATACACCTGTTGTCTGCATAGCCGTGTGGATGGTGACATATCCAACATGTATGGGTGTATGTCATATGGGACAGCACAAACATGTGTGATAGACGGCCATCACATACATGACCAACACATGTGCACACATGGCCATGGGGGATGGCCAGAGACACGTAGCCACACAGAAGACGGGCTGTGGAAACACCCTGTCCCACTTTGTCCACACATGGTCCAATTACAGCCATACTAGACTGATTGTACAGGTGATGTGGCATGCTGCACATCCTAAATGCCTGTGCACAGCTAATGGAGGTGTCAGTGACGTGTACCTCATAAGATGTGTTGAACATGACGTCTGTGTCATAGCATGACGGTAGTCACCTTCACAGATTCCACTGACAGTGACACCAGGCCACAGATACTGTACTTTTCCCCTCCCGCCGTAAGACATCACTGTTAGCTGTGCACCTTGTGTGCGTGGTACATCAATGTCATGTGTGAAATGGTGACGTGACAAGTCCGCTATGTGTGGACATGGTTGCCAGGCAGCTAACACTCTGTAGTCATCGTGCAGGGGTGTCATCTGTATGTCCTCCAGTGACCTGTCACATGACACAGCATGGTTGGGTGTGTATACACCTCAGCATCGTAGGTCACAATCCACAGGTATGTCATGGGTATGCATGCAGTTCTGGATATGCAATGCATACATAACATGCACTGTTTAGCAATAAAGACACCTCATGATGCCATGCAATGGCACAGTGTCTGTACATCACACTGTACAGCAATGTAGATGGCTCACAGTCCCCTACCATGCCCATGCACATTTGCTCAACATGCATTCTATCTGTAGGGCATATGGACAACACCGCAATGTGATACCCAGTACGAAGCTGTACATGTGTCAGGACACCATTGTGTCAGGCATGCATGCATGTTAATGCACACATCAGCAGATTACATGTCAAGGTCACATCAGCCATGTGTACTGTTATTCTGTTCTGGTCCACATGGTGTATCACGGGGATGCATGCATACTACCATGATCATGTGATTTGCATGGATAATGATATGACACCTGCCTGCTGTAGTGTGCATTCCAGGGGGTATGCTTACAAACACTATTGATGTCTGAGCTGCATGCTGTCAGCTGTGTCACAAGCATGCTGCATGCCATCTGTCATCTCACATGCATGGTGTGTCAGTGTGTGTGTGTCAGTGTGTGTGTCAGTGTGTGTGTGTGTGTGTCAGTGTGTGTGTGTGTGTGTGTGTGTGTGTGTGTGTGTGTGTGTGTGTCTATTGTAATTTAGAGTCTTTCTTTGCATTCACAGGTGATGTAGGTACGTTACCCTCCTGCGGTCCATCTGATAGTGTCCCCACAGATGCTAGCAGTGATGAACATATGCACGAGGTACAGGCAGGGATGTCTGGGGCGGAATCTGTGCCAACAGCTGCCATCCCAGCTATGTCCCCCTTTTCCCCACACACAGTTCAGCTGCCAACACATACCGCATCTACAGTGGCCATAGAGGAAGGACAGTCAGCATTTGTTAGCATTGAACAGGAATGTGTGGTGGCTACAGAAGGTGTGTCTCTACACCATGGTGGCAGTATACTGACTGCAGATGTGCCACACAGGCATGTGGCTGGTGCTGCTCGTAGGAGGACCTCTGGCAGACATGCACCTGCAGGACATAGCGCAGCAGCTGGGATCACCAGACGCATGTTTCAGACTGTAATGGCGGCACAGGCACATGCTGAATGGCAGAACAGAGAAGGGCAGAGGCTGTAGAGGGCTGCTATCAGTACCCTAAACAACAACATCCAGGCATTGGCAGGTGCTCAACAGCAGCTTGCTGATGTTCTGGACAGGTGATTGGGTGACATGGTCAGTATCCTCGACCATGGCATGGCAATCCGCGAGCGTGAGCTGTGTGTGCTGGAACATCTGGTAGGGGTGAGGCGTAGGACACATGGACGTAGGCCTGCTACACCACCTAGTGCAGGTCAACGTGAGCATGCCACCTCACATGGCCGCTCCCATAGTGCCGGTAGCAGTAGCAGTGCAGCTGGTGCTGCGCTGTCCACACCAGGTCACAGCAGGCCACATGGACGTGGCCCTGGATGTTCCCAGTGGGGACATGGTTCCAGTGGCCATGTGTTGTCGGACAGTAGCCATTCTGTACCTCTGCCTGGTAGTGCCCGTCCAACCCCTGGCAGGCACAGGACACGTGGCCATGTCCGGTCACAGTGAGCTGTGCAACCTGGTCTGTACAATCTGGAGCTGTCCGTAATACCCTTGTGTAGGCCTCACAAATGACAGAACTGTGTGCACACATACACGCACACAGCAAACACAACGGTAGGGCTCCACAACACCCCACATGCATAAGGAATAGACATGTCCATTCAAATCACCGGCCCTTACCCGCACACATGATGTCATCCATTGGTGCAGCCTATGCCCCTGGCAAACAGTATCACCCTGTGCATATGATGAAGCCTGTGCCGCATCCCTGTCATCCACACCATCGGTGCAGGGATATGCTCAAATGGTCTGATGCACAGGGTGAACAGAATAGTGAGAGGTGTATCTAACATTACTTGTGTATGCATATTGAGGGATGTGTATGTTGCATTGGTCGTGTGTGAATACTGAGAGATGTGAGAGGTGTATCTAACATTACTTGTGTATGCATATTGAGGGATGTGTATGTTGCATTGGTTGTTTGTGAATACTGAGAGATGTGTATGTGACATCAGTGGTGTACTGTCGACATGCACCAGTCATACCATGTAGTCCAGGTGCAGCATGAATTGTGATATGTTCACAGTATGTGTCTTGGTTACACCAGTAACAGCATGTTGGTAATGATGCCCTGGTTCCCTCCTATGGTGTACTGGCATGTGCCTACAGGTAGCAGTGTTTGCAGTCCCCCATGTGTAACTGTGGAGTACTCACAGGCACATATGGCAATATCAGCATGTTAAACGTACCCTCAACCTGACTGTTGGAAAGTCGAACATGACACAGATGTCCGAACATGACACAGATGTCTGCACATATACTGCACCTGAAGCATGTGGTCAGTTGAACAGGCTACAGTGGACAGAGATGTGACATACATACCGGGAAACATTACCTGTATGTTGACATGGTGCAGGGGTTGTACACAACGGTCTGGCCAAGGGTGACATTAGAGGCCACCTGATAGCATGAGGCCACACTGTGTAGCAGTAATACCCTGTCACAGTACAGGAACATGGCCACATTCACGGGGTCTACAGCACTATAACGCACACCCCATAGTGTTGAGGTGTGGACCCTTGCCTATGTGGTCATCACCCTTGCAGTACTTTGCACCCACATGACGTGGCCCAGAGAAGGGACATGCACAGGTAGCCAGTACGGCTTCGACCGATGGCATCAACAGGGTAGTAGACTGCATCACCATGAGGGGTTAGTGATCCTGTTTCCACTGTATGGTAGCATACACCCTCACACCAAGCACCAGACAGCCATACATACATACATACACACACACACACACTGTAGTGACCAGATATGTGTGTATGGATAGCCGATGTGTGTGATGCACCACACCTGCCGACGTCATTCTTTCCACATTGCAGTATGTACAGATCTCTGCAATGGTGTACAGGGATGTGTTACAACTAGGAAGTAGTCCCCACCATATGTGGCATGTGTGGTCACACAAGCGGACACACATGGCAGTGCTGAGAATGATACACCTGCCATATGATGAGCCGTTTGATAGACATGCAGCGGTAATGTCCACAGTATGTGTACCAACGCTATGTCTGGCAATTGTGTGGCTATATGCACATGGGAGGATGTCAGTGTTACAGGTGTCACGTGACATACAGTTGGTGACACCTGACCGCTGTGTATGCTTTATGTCATCACCGTCAAGTAACAGTGACATAGCGTACTGTTTGCACATGGCATGGTAGGATGGCGTGTGACACACCTGTGAGCCATCCATGGCAGACATACATCTACACAGGTGGATCACCACTTTATGTACACACATCCTTCCATACGTGATGTACAACCAACCGTACTGTCTGTATGTCACCATCTATGGGTGTTAATGATGGGGCTGCATTGTGACTGCATGTTGTAGTTAGGCACAGCTGTGTTACGGACATCGGCCACTGCACAGGCATGGTTGCTAAATGCACAGTACAGATTGTACATGTGCGTTGGTCCTACATGTGTCTCCTGTAGCCATGTTTGTATGCATTGCTATTGGTGGACATGTGTGTTGCCATACATAACACATGGACTGTGGTATGATATCATGGGTGTCATGGGCGACTACTACAGGGGAATGTGTCCTCCGTCAACATTGCTACCTCCTGTACTGTGAGCATTCAACAGACATGGACCCACCTTCCATTTGCGTGTGTATGATTGCTTAGGCCACTGTTCTGCACGGGGGACAGCAAAGGCTTAGCTATGTACATATGTGTTGTGTATGTGGTCCATGCACACATCCACTACAATCACATGTTTGACATATCCAAACATGTGTGTTCGTTGGTGTACAGCAACACTCACCTGTCACAGCTGTGTAAGACCCGGGGCCCCTGGTATGTCTTCAGCTGACCTGGTCATGTATAGTGGTATAATTGCAATGCATAACACCTGTTGGAACCCTGTCAGTACATGTGTACTCTGCACAGTTGCTGTAGACCTCTGTACAGTCCACTGGTCATGTGTCACATGGTGTTGTGGTAATGTATGGCTGTGTATTGCTGCAGCAACGACATGGTGATGTCTCGAGGGCTACAGTGTAGACTGCAGTGTGTACGTCTGTGATCTCCACCTGTGACAGCTGTGATGGCAGCTGAGTGTGTACTGGTGACTGCATGTGTGTGACCGCCCTGTGCGTGGGGACAGTTATACCTTACTGTGCCCTTCCATGTTTAGACTCCGTCTGCATGCAGGACGGCCCGCCCTGTGCGCGGGGACAGTTATACCTTACTGTGCCCTTCCGTGTTTAGACTCCATCTGCATGCAAGATGGCCCTTTGCAACTGCTAAGTGTGTGAGCATGCCCAGTACACTGTTGTGTAGATGGACACACATGACAGTCCAAACTGAGCCCTTGCGTGTTGAGACTCTGTCTGCATGCAAGATGGCCCTTTGCAACTGCTAAGTGTGTGAGCATGTCCAGTACGCTGTTGTGTAGATGGACACACATGACAGTCCAAACTGAGCCCTTGCGTGTTGAGACTCCGTCTGCATGCAAGACGGCCCTTTGCAATGGCTAAGTGTGTGAGCATGCCCAGTACGCCGTTGTGTAGATCGACACACAGTACAGTCCGAACGGACGTGTATTACTAAGCGTGTGGCCATGGCCAGTGACACCTTGTGTCGGTGATGTCCCAACGTGCATCGGCATGGCCGTTGACATCCTGTATAGCCATGGTGGTCATCCAGGCAACAGACGTCCATTTTCAATGTCACGATGGATGCCTACCGAGTACACACTGGTCAACTATCTTGAAGGGTGTACTGTCTGTGGCGCGCCCCGTGTCTATGTCCTTTTGTTGTGGTGCTCCGTAAATCTTACGTTGCCCCGATCAGACCACTGCCATGTGTTTGTCTATATCCACCATAGGACAGTAGTATGTCTGTATGCTTTCAGACTGATCACTCTCTATACAATCCCTGTTGGCGTCCTTGTCAGTGCAGATGATGACATGCACCTAGAAATATGCCTCTGGGACTGCTGTGTTTAGTAATCTCGGTAGCGCATTCTGTAAATGCGACATGCTGTAGTGTGATAGGGTAGTTAGGTGTATGTTCGACTCCCTGCCCTGTGAAGTGTGTGTGTGTGTGTGTGTGTGTGTGTGTGTGTGTGTGTGTGTGTGTGTGTTTGCACACATGCTCCCATCCACCTGGGGACTCATTCTTGCTTTTAGATGCCTCACACCACAGATATTTCCTACCGACGTCTTTGCCTTTGTGGATGATGACACGCACCTAGATGTCTGCCTCTGGGACTGCTGTGTTTAGTAATCTCGGTAGCGGGTTCTGCAAATGTGTCATGCTGTAGTGTGATAGGGTAGTTAGGTGTATGTTTGACTCCCAGCCCTGCCAAGTGTGTGTGTGTGTGTGTGTGTGTGTGTGTGTGTGTGTGTGTGTTTGCGTGCATGCTCCCGTCCGCCTGGGGACTCAGTCTTGCTTTTAGATGCCTCACACCACAGATATTTCCTACCAACGTCTTTGCCTTTGCGGATGATGACACGCGCCTAGATGTCTGCCTCTGGGACTGCTGTGTTTAGTAATCTCGGTAGCGCATTCTGTAAATGCATCATGCTGTAGTGTGATAGGGTAGTTAGGTGTATGTTCGACTCCCAGCCCTGCCAAGTGTGTGTGTGTGTGTGTGTGTGTGTGTGTGTGTGTGTGTGTGTGTGTGTGTGTGTGTGTGTTTGCGTGCATGCTCCCGTCCGCCTGGGGACTCAGTCTTGCTTTTAGATGCCTCACACCACGGATATTTCCTACCGACGTCTTTGCCTTTGCGGATGATGACACGTGCCTAGATGTCTGCCTCTGGAACTGCTGTGTTTAGTAATCTCGGTAGCGCGTTCTGTACATACGTCATGCTGTAGTGTGATAGGGTAGTTAGGTGTATGTTCGACTCCCAGCCCTGCCAAGTGTGTGTGTGTGTGTGTGTGTGTGTGTGTGTGTGTGTGTGTGTGTGTGTTTGCATGCATGCTCCCATCCACCTGGGGACTCAGTCTTGCTTTTAGACGCCTCACACCACAGATATTTCCTACTGATGTCTTTGCCTTTGCAGATGATGACACGCGCCTAGATGTCTGCCTCTGGGACTGCTGTGTTTAGTAATCTCGGTAGCGCGTTCTGTAAATGCGTCATGCTGTAGTGTGATAGGGTAGTTAGGTGTATGTTCAACTCCCAGCCCTGCCAAGTGTGTGTGTGTGTGTGTGTGTGTGTGTGTGTGTGTGTGTGTGTGTGTGTGTGTGTTTGCGCGCATGCTCCCATCTGCCTGGGGACTCAGTCTTGCTTTTAGATGCCTCACACCACAGATATTTCCTACTGATGTCTATGCCTTTGCAGATGATGACACATGCCTAGATGTCTGCCTCTGGGACTGCTGTGTTTAGTAATCTCGGTAGAGTATTCTGTAAATGCGTCATGCTGTAGTGTGATAGGGTAGTTAGGTGTATGTTCGACTCCCAGCCCTGCCAAGTGTGTGTGTGTGTGTGTGTTTCCAGCTGCATGACAACAGTACATTGCTTTTACAGTATTCACTCTCCATAACATCCGTGCAGCGTCTTTGCCTTTGATGCTGCTGTCTGCAGGCTAGACATATGCCTGTGTGAATCCTGTGATCTACTAATCACGGTAGCGCATTCTGTAACTGCGTAATGCTGTCGTGTGGTACAGTGGTTACGTTTGTGTTCTGCTCCCAACCCTGCCACGTGTGTGTGTGTGTGTGTGTGTGTGTGTGTGTGTGTGTGTGTGTGTGTGTGTGTGTGTATGTATCTATCTACACATATATATATATATATATATATATATATATATATATATATATATATATATATATATATATATATATATATATATATATATATATATATTGTATATAGATATGTATGTTGGGATTATCACTCTTGAATGTGCTGCATTATCTGTACGTGAGTACCTTGAATGTATATACATCTGCTATGGCTCTGTGATAGTGCACATACTGTGTTCTGTAGTGATCGTGGGTTATACTTGTGTAGTGACCGGTTATTGTGTTGCTGGGTATTACACGGGCATTGGAAACAATGTTAGTACAGCACCTTTGAATGGTCGTATGCACATCTCAGCAACAGTCAGCAGTGGTTATTACATTGGAGTGTGAGTATGGCTCATATCCGTATGTAGTAACTGACAATTCTATGCAACTCACGTTAACCTTACAGACTCACGTTTATCCACAGGTTGTGGTACAGATCCCAGGACTGTATGTGTATACACTGACAGGTGCAGGACTGGGTTGTGTTGGATGCATGGAGGGGTGTCCATGGACAGTAATGGCAATCTCTACAGCCTGGCAGGTACGGTCTGTGACTGTCCCACAACCTCCTGTATATGGCTGACACATGCTGTACCTGTGTATATGCAGACACACACACTTACCACAAACAGCTACGGCTATCACATACACAAACCCATTGCATCACCATTGGGCCATGCAATAACCATTGTCTCTCACACACACACACCTACGTGTACATTGGATGGCTCAATGACAGCTCTGGAAATGTAACACCACACCCTGTGCATATGATGTCACCTGTGCCACCACCTGTGATGTGTAACATTGATGCAGGATTAGACTAACCTGGTGCTGATGCACACGGTGGCTTTATTCCACTGTATTGATGTTAGCATGCTGTTAACACACAGTGTGTTACTTCCAGGTGTATATCAGCAGGCATGATGCATTGCAGCTATGACCATCAATGTAGCATAGTTTACAGCACTGTTAATTCTGATGATGTATTCTCCATCCATGTGCCATTTCACTGATGTGTGTAGTATTGGCAGCATGTGTGTCTGAGTGTGCAGTACATGTGTGATGTGTGTAGTACACATGTATACATGCTTACAAACGCATACACTGGCATACACGACATTACACGGGCTTCACCATTCATACACTAGCTTACTCGTTCCTCCACACACGCACACGGAGTAACACGCGTGCACACATGCTTACTTGGGCTTACTGGTGCGCACGGGCGCAGACACACTGTGGGCAGGTTTGCAGGTCACATCGGTTGTAACCATGGCATACACCGTCAGTCTCCTGACATTCCCTAGGATAGCTCATAACACACCTCTTCCACTGAGTACCGACAGCAAACATGTGACACTGCTCCAGTGAGATAACAGTGTTTTATTCATACACACTCATGTTGTCACCTATCATCTACTCTAATAGTCCCCTTAACCTACACTACACTGTAGAGGCTTGGCCCATATGGCATGACATGTTGTGATTCACTATCCTCAGTCTCACTTGCATCACATTGCCTACAAATGCTTCGTTACATCTCTGACAGAGCACTTCCACACATAACAACCAGTACGCAGTAGCCATGTTGTCTCCAGCTTGCCATTCATCTGCATGGCATACTAACATCTAACTAAACCTACATTTTGTATGTATATTATACATATTTGACTTGTTTTGAAGCGCAGCACCTTCTCGTGGCAATGTGCTACACTTCCACACCGGAGATTGGGGGAGGACAACTACTGTTTTATTGATATCCAATGGACAAAGCTGCCACTGACCTTGGACTTGGACATTGGCATGTTTCTTCGACTGTATTCATACTGTATTTGCAGCTGTCATTGCTCCGTTTAGCAACGTGCAGAACGTTAGTCGCCTAACATCCAGGTACATTTCTGCACATAACTCTGCTCTTGCACGGACAGCTTACTGTTTCATGTATCACATAATTACATCATTTGCATAGCTTTCACATACAAATGGGGTATGTTGCAAATCCCAACATTGTCCGTGCAATGTTCGTGTTACGGGCAGTCTTGCACACCCCTACGGGTGTTTGCTGAATAGCCTGGCAGTCATCTTTCCTTGCTGTACTCTCACTCAATCCATACACGCCGGAGGCTTCGTGTATCATGGCCTAGGCTTTGCTGTGTGCTATGTCTATTTGTGGTGTATGCATGGCTGTGGGTATGTCCCACTGTCATCATTGGTAAAGGTGACAGCCCTATAGGTACTTCATGTAGACTGCTGTGTCATTTGACATGTCAGCACATACCTGCGGCCAATACTGAACTTCCTACTGCAGCGCTTTTCATACCTTCTGAGTTATCTTGCGGTTGATAATGCTGTTTCCTCAGACATGTATCTGTTTCTGATCATACCTCTCAACCTCCTAGAGCAAAACATCTGTACAAAGCCTAACATGATGGGGGGACAAATAGGGGAAGATTTTAAATATTGCTCTTACAAACGTAGATAGTTGACAGTATAATAGGTTTTGCATTAGTATGACTTTTCTGAAGGATTTGGGGTCCTAAACTCAAATATTTGTCATTATTTAATGACTTCAGTTCTCAGGTATTTGCCAGACAGGAACAGATTGTAAGAGGAACACACCAAACATATGAGGCATACATCTGCACATTCTGCGAGACTCTGTACAGTTGCGAGGTATGTTTCTGATACAGGATATCAATTTTCTTACACCAATACACACAATATATGGCGCCATCACAGGCCAGATGCCATTACATTCCTATTGCAGGACACACCCACCCAGAGGGTTATATTCCTCACACAGGCCAACAGGTGCTTATCCACACTAATTATTCTATCATGTACCTTATGTGTATTTGCGCGTCAGTGGCAGAGCTCACGTACGAGTATGGGGACTGGACACTGTATCGGTGACACTGCATGACACCCTGAGGGACACATGTCTTTTGAGTCTATTAACCTTCCACATTGACTTTCACAGGCCATACGTTGTCATTCACATTTGTGGAAATACATGTTTTTGACTTGTACATGTTTTGTCATTTGTCATGACGTCTTTCTTCTCACCTGTCCATCTAGTATCACTAGTTCTGTACATTTATTTAGGACGGGTTACCTTCATACCTCTCACCTTTACACATTATGGGTAAACGCCCCGAGGTTTGACCTATGATTCTGTTACATTTGTCATAATAATGTGCCTTTCTGGTAGATTGCTGGCAAGGCATGACTGACTGTGCGGTTAGGTAATAATGACTGACATTTCTATTTCATGATTACTAACTCTCATAACATTCATATTCCTGACTACGCCATTATTCTATCAATGTTCTGACTTTGTCTGAGGTATATTTAATATAGTCCCTATTTGTATTTCATGTACTATGCCTTAGTCCAGCTGTCTTATTCTGAACGTTTGGCAGGTATGGTTACCATCTTGGTCATACGCATGTCCATCCATGATAATCACCTACATGACACTGATATAGGTCCCTACATCTTCCCCCAATGGTTTACACGATATCCAGTAGATGGGTTGCACCTTTTTGGAGAATATAGGCGTGTGCTATACCCACATAGGTATATTGATCACTCCCATGGGGCGTACCTAATAGATCTGTGCCAACCAACACCTAGGCCCATTTCTGCATACCCATGATTCCCATACCTGAAACCCTTCCACAGTACCCATTAGACATGTTTAATGTGAGCAATAATAAAGTGTGGGAACACTTCTGAGCACTCCTCACTCTCCGGATATCAGGTCGTATGTCATACATTCTATCGACCCATGTGTTATTACCCTTGCACCTGCTACTGTTGCATGTACAGCTATATCGTAGTTGCAGTTGTGACATCTTTTGCATCAATGACGGTTCGCACTTAGTACGGGATCAATTTTTGGGGTCCTGCAAAGGACACCTATATTCATGTTTAACGTGTAGAACTTGCAGGCCCTGTCACACTGGTACTTTCCGGGCATTGGTTTGGAAAGCAGCAGTGTATTCACCTTTCATGCATGTCTGTCTGTCTATCCATAATAGCTATACCGTGACATGTGTTATATGTACAGGGACATGTTGTGTATATATCTATTCATGTATCGTGTGTGTATAGATATATATATATGTACATATATACATATGTCTGTACATTCCTCATTTCATAATTTGCTTTGGTTTAAGTCTGTGGATATATGTGTATATATATATATATATATATATATATATATATATATATATATATATATATATATATATATCCATATCATACCTTTCAACTGTACAGATTTTCGCTGCATGTACAGCTGTTTGCCTCTTATCTTTGTTCCGTTTTTCATAACTTTGTGTCTATCTGGCAATTTAGTGACATATCATTAAAGACTGACGTTGGTAAATAATGACAAACATTTCAGGTTACGACTTCATACCCTTCAGAGAATCCATGCTAGTGACACACCTGTTATTCTATCCACTTTCTATGTTTGTTAGGGCAATATCTGGAGATTGTCCCTATTTGTACCAGTTGTTTTCATGGCTTTATCCGGTTTTGTACTTTACGGGGTTAACAGGTATGAGCCATGTACATAGAACGTGGAGACAACAGCATTCATTTGCTATGCTGTGAGTGGATTACACACGCGCAGGCACACTTGCATATCCTTATTGTGGGTTACATATGTTTCATAGATATCTGTACTTACGTGAACTTTCATAATTCTGACTGTAGCAGTTACATATCTATATTCCGCTTTACGGACTGCTGCGAAACACATGTTCACCTTTACATATTTAAATGTGTGTACAGCACAAACGCATTCATTACACTTTCAAGTTATATGTGCAGTGGTCGTAGGTCAACCGGGACTGCATTCACATTGGCCGGATGCCGGAACCACTATTCTATTGGTATTCTCCCTCATTGATATGCATACCCATAGTACTTAGCTACATCAACATATGCCTCACCGCTTCACCTACCACACAGGCATCCATTCTCCTGCTGGGAAAAACGCATTACTACATATTACACATTCCCTATTGCCTACTGCTGTGGACCCCAGCTGCATTGTTAATCACTCTGAGGATATGCAGAACACCAAGGCATATAGTCCTG
The DNA here is from genome assembly GCF_019279795.1 of Protopterus annectens. Classification (NCBI taxonomy): domain Eukaryota; kingdom Metazoa; phylum Chordata; order Ceratodontiformes; family Protopteridae; genus Protopterus; species Protopterus annectens. Next base: position 1,779,330,336 of record NC_056737.1, read on the forward strand.
GCACATACATGTCTTTGATTGTCAGTGTGTTCATGTAGTGATCTGGGTTTAGGCTTGTCCACCTGGTGAATGGAACTTCCCTGGCCGAGTTCAAATGTCAGACGAAGCATATGGACAGGGAGTTTCTCCCTATTATGAAGTTTTACCTGTGTTTATAGACACAGGAGTTTGGGCACCTGTTAGCAGCTTATTCTGTTGGCAATACATATTATGGGTGGGGTGTTACAGTCCATACTCCACGGTGAAGGGTGTTCCCATTCACATTTGACTATTACCTGTATCCAGTCATACGGGGATTATTATTTTGGACATGAAGTGACTACAGGTATGCAGTTGTACATTACACAAATGTGAAGGGTTGTTACTGTAAATATGTATGGACCATACCTCTCAACCTCTTAGAGCACCAAACCTGCGCAAAACCTACACGATGGGGGGACAATTAGGGACACATTTTAACGATTGCTCTTACAAGCTTAGAACGTTGATAGAATACTAGGTTTTGCATTAGCATGACTTTTCTGAAGGATGTGGAGTCTTAAACTCAGGATATTTCTCATTATTTAGTGACGTCCATCCTCAGCTTACCAGACTGGTGCAGATTGTTGGAGGCACACAACAACAATATGAGGCAAACCTCTGGTCATTGTTAGGGTTGCCACCTTTTCAAATGCCCAAAGTGGGACATGTTCTGTAGAAATGTCAGATTTTCCAGGACAAAACATACCTACAGCCGTGCATAGTACAGAACTTAACCTTCTTTGCACAAATAATAGCTTATTCTAGAAACATTTGAATTGCTTATGCTACTTCACATAACATATAGAAGTTTCATATATAAAATAACTGTTTTATGCAACTATTAAAGAAACTTAGGAAATAACTTTGTCCTAAAATCTCAGGACATTTGCTATGTCTTGATTTTTTTCACAGGACACAACTGCCTAAAGAGGGAATGTTACTCGCAAAGTGGGACAGGTGGTAACCCTAGTCATTCTGCGAATATCTGGGCAGTTGAGTGGTATTGTATGGACCTCTGTAATACGCTGTTGTGTTCTGGCACAGCAGTAGCTCAGCATTAAAGACTGCAGTCAGAACGTGCTGACAGACAGTTGGGTTTCAGACTTCATATTCCGGACATTAATGCCAATGTGCAAACTGTTATTCTATCATATTTCTATGTTTCTAAGAGCTATCTTTACAGATTGTCCCTGTTTTTAGACCTTTGTCTCACCTGTATTCACGGCTCTGTCCAGATATCTTGCTCACACAGGTTGACAGGTATGGTCGGTCACGCCTGCACACAGTCAGTGTCCCTCACACTTGATCAGGGTTGACCTGTTTACGTCAGTGTCTTCCTCACCCTCATGCCGTTTGCCACTATGCAAATGCGTGCATTATATTCTCCCTCCTATTCGTGTCTGGACACGTGTGTCACGGGAAGGTTTTTTATCCTGGGTAGTAGGTTATGCATGCCCACTTAGGGCTGGACAGTGTCATGGACCTCCACTGCACGTTCTGACTTGTGTCCAGATATCTACAGGATTGGACATCATGTCGTCATACCAATTCTACTATTTACACAGGTTGGTTATCCCATGAGGGATATCCCAAAAATTGGACAAGACCAAAACAAGTCAGATAACAAAGATATTTGTGGCTTTACAAAAACGTGCAGGGGGTTTTACATGCAGGGGATACATGGTTTGCAATCCTGACACTGCCTAGGGTGACAGTACCTACTACATATGCGTAGGGATCACTGTGTGTAGCTGTGTCTGCAACAAACCAGTGGACCAAGTACGGCTGGATTTGGTGGATGTTCTGGTATGGAGGCAGGTTGTGTGGTGTGGAGGGTATGCTGGGTAGGCCATTATGCATCCAGGTGTGTTGCGTTTGTTATGGCCAGGTCCATCAGGACCCATCTGTGGGTATGTGACGGTGATGTATCTATACATTTGTATCACACATTTCCATATTCATATGTCTGTGGGATTGTGTTCTACACTATGGCCTGTCTGCTTGTCTTGCAGCTGTTTCTACATGTGGTTGTGTTTCTTTCCACTTCACCTGCTGCCCCCTCGTACACCTCCAGTTCACCTTTTCTGCATATGACACAGTATCGCCTTTGAGGATTTTACCATTAACCACCCACCCCTCACATGCAAATTCATCACATCCCATAGAGCACTACTTTGGTTGTTGGCCCATGACACGGCCAGAGTTACACATTGACTAGCCTACATGTGTCGGGTACCTTTATGGTTGTGTGGACTACCCTGCCATGTTTGCTTTCCACATGCTATACCTCACGCACATAGGTACACGCCCATACTTCACTTTCATTACTTGGTTGGTATATCCAGGTACTACCCATTCGACTGTGTCACATACACATTCGGATTATACAGCTGACTTCCGGATTTTGCCAGCCTGTTGTACTCATTGGTAGGATGGCACCTTTTCCTATGTCCAAGCTATTCCTTACACATGTCCGACTGTTGTGGACAATGCCTCCCCACAGTCGACGGTTGTGTTTCCACCTTTTCAGTTGGCCACAGTGTGACATTTGCAGTGAACACAGCATATTTTACAGGCCGACACATACCCACAGTCAGTTTGGCAGATAGAACTTACAATTCTTGCCTATATCTAAGCTTATTCTTGTAGCATTTCGGTGTCTTATTCTGTTTCTTATGACATTTATGTAATATACGTTCAGTACAATATGTTTAATGCAACTATTACATGACGTCTACAGAATAATTATGTCCTGTATTCTCTGGACATTTGCTATTTTTACATGTTTGTGTCAGGACACATCTGCCCACAGAGGGACTGTCGCTCGCAAAGTTGGACAGGTGGTAATCTTAGTCGACGGTACGGATCATACTGTTCCTTTCAGCCTACATGTGTCCTTATTGTTATAGCTGTTTATATGCTCCTTCTGTTTCGTTTACATGGCGTATGCTATTTCCTATCATATTTGGTATGTGAAATACGGACATACCTTTTGTATGTGACTATTACATGCCTTGTGGGATATGATTCAGAGATACGGTCACTACATATATCTACATCTCTCCTCGTGTATTTTGTTATGGACACATCTGCACAGCTATGTTCCCTCCCTCACATTATGGGTCAGCTAGTGACCCTCTCCATTGGGCTGGACGTACCTACTGGCAGCGCGCTAACATATGATACGTTTCACTTCCACATGATGTAGCTATCAATACTACGTTGGACAACGGGCACACGGTTTTCATGTCATTTGTTCAAGGGTAGGGACCCATTATTCCCTACCATGCATTTGTGTTTGATTCTTCATTTTCTGTTCGCAGGGACTATCTTGCATGCTTTGCATACGTTTCAGTATCCACGGACACTGATAGGTGTGATTACTATTGCAGGCGGAATATAATATTCAGCAGTTTAGGTTGCTCATCGACAGCTGACATTGACACGCTTCCATGTGCAACTTCGTTACGCCCCATGCACTTGCGCACGTTTCCTATGCACGTGGCTGTGGCGGCTGTGCGCCTTCATTAATATGCATATGGCACGACTACTCTATATATACGCCGCATGGCCGGCGCAAGCCTTACGCCGGCCTTGCGCCGAGCTTCATGAATCCTGGGGACAATGTTTCATTTATATAATTTTATAGTGTCATGTTATCCACCGTATAAAAATAATTTATTTTTCAGCCAGCATTCAGGACAGTTAATGTATGATAATGTACAAAAGTAGAGAGGAAAATGGCGATGTACAGGATGAAGTGACTCAAAAATGCAAGCAGTATTGTCTCACTAGAATAAAAGTAGCACAGTGTGCAGCATATGCAAATGGATGCGTAATGATTTAGAAATGAGGCTGCTGATGTAAATGAGGGACAGTGATTATGCAAATGATCCCATCAAAAATGTTACAGTAATTCAATGATATATAAAACATGTACATGTACCACTGCATTCAACTGTTCTTAACACTAGAAATTGTCAGTGCACATATTAGTGGTTGCTCTTGGAACCAGTACCTGTGTCACTGTGCACTTTACATCTCCATATTAGAGCAGATGGTACCATTAGTGCCTAACCTACCACTACTTGATTAACCAGAAAATCCTGGATTGTGTCTGTGTGGACAGGGATACCATAAAAGAACCTACTGAAATGTAAACACACAAAAGTCAGAAGTGAACTCAGTTGGAAAAACAACAGATGATTAAAAAAAATCTTCCAAGCACAAGAATCAATTTATTCAGTGCTTTGGTCCACCCAAACTTGGACGACTTCAGAATAAATATACCAGATTAAGTATCATAATTAATAACCAAGAACAAATCATGGAATTAATTACTTAATCAAATCACTGATTAAATATTTACAGTTTTTCTGCTATGAACTTTAAAGCAATACTAATAGAAAGGAAATTATTCAATCCAGGTAAAACTCCTGAACTTAATGTAATCTGCAGTTTGAGGTCGGTGACTTTTACAATAGTTTACAGTCATCTTTTCTGAAATCCATATTAATTTTATCCAGAATAAAAAAAATACATTGCTGACATGATGCTTTGATATTGAATAATAATAATAATAATAATAATAATAATAATAATAATGTTCATATATTGTTTGAAAGCATTGTTCAATATTTCCTACATAATAAGCATCATATGATAAACATTTTGCCAAATAGACAGTCTCTGAAGTTGTGCACTTATAATTACCTGGGTATGAAATTTGTTGAAATGTGTTACTGAAATCTGTAGTCAAGTGGGATGCATAGACAGCCCAGCTCAGTAGACAATAAAATATATGTAGCTTTAAGCACTCTTACTACAGGGACCTTTCAGTGACATACAGGGGCTCTCTAGGAGGATGCAGAAGCAGTTTTTAGTAGTGCAGGTTGGCGTTCTGATCTCTTTCGACCGGGGAGTTTCAGACAAACAGAGTTGGCTGAGTACCCGTTGGGGAGTGAATAACTGTATTTCTGGGGAAAACAGATACCTCATAGGGATTACAGGAGTAGACTGCGCCAGGTTAGTGTTTTGGAAAGCTGCAATTATAAAATGCCGCCCCGGATGCTCCGGCCCGCCGCGCCCAAAAAACGCAAGGACAAAAGAAGCGTGACTGTTCTTCCCTCCAAGGTAGTTTTAGAGCCTCTCCTCTGCTGCTGCCACTTTCTTTGAGGTAGGCCTAGTTTGGCTTCAGTGGGGCTTCTCCTAGTTGAAACATATGCTTAAAATGGCAGAAGATTTGATTACTATGATTAGAGGTTCTATGCCCCTGATCGCCTGAGCCTAGGGTGGAACCAGAGTTTGATTTTTTTTTTTTGAACAGTGTTCAGAGGCAGGTCTTCTTTCGGAAGACTTGCAGGAGTATCCTACTTATTCTGATTCTGATGTGGATGATTCCTTTCAAAGGGCCTAAAGGTGTTAAAGCTTCTGTAACAGACCCAATGACCTGTCTTTTCAGCTGCCAGTAATATCATTCACCACGTTACAGATTTTATTTCCATACAATGCCCCTTTCAAAGGCATGCCAGACGTTCCTCCTCCACAAAGAAAAGAGGCTCACAAGCAAGTTTCTCAATTACTCCAGATAGGGGCCATTCAGCCAGTCCAGTACCAGAAGGAACACGTGGGGACCAATTTTTTTGGATTTCTCTCTCTCTCAACACTTTCTTTCATTCCCCAGTTCCAGATGTGTTACACAACACTTTTACCTCTGCTGGGCAAAGAAGATCACTGGATGGTAACTCTAGATCTCAAAAAGCTACCTTCATGTGCCTATCAGGCTAAATTCTCATTATCAGTTCTCTGCATTGCCTTTGGCTTAGGCTCCAGTGATAGCTTACTCTAGGCTTCAGGAATTCACATATCCCTTACTTGGACGACTGCCTGATTCTGGATGCCTAGGGTATTCTGTGAAAATATAAAAGTCCAGTCTAGTACTCTCAAGACATGTGCTTTCTGGGTGTGGGACAAACAACAGAGTCTACTACTTTACCATCAACTACTATCTCCATCAGTCTGACTGAAAGGACAGTCCTTCCAACATTAGGGTTCATGGGCATCTTGTATTCTGGTGCTTCCCAATGCCAAACTGCATATGAGGAAGCTACAATGGTATCTCAAAATGTATGGACACAGCACTGCCAGGATTTGGACACTGTCATTCAAATAATACCTTGCCTTCAAAAAGAATGTGGTGGGCTCAGGAATGTCACAGCTCATCTAAATGGAAAGTGGATACAAGACAAGTGGCCTGCCAGACTACTGCATCTACATATCAACATGAAGGAGATGTTAGCAGTCCAGTTTGCATATGGCTTTCAAGGAGTTACTTCTCCAGGGCAGGTGTTGATTCTAACAGACAACACAACTGTCATGTGGTACATCAAGGTTTCTGCCCAGGAGCAGAACTCCTTAGCAGATGTGTTTAAAGAGACAAATCATGGATCCCCACAGTGGAAACTGGATCTTCATGTATTTCAAACATTGACAGTGTCATGGGGAACTCCAGACATAGATCTACTGAACCACCAGCTGCCACAGTATTGCACAAAGGGGTTTCATCACACAGCTTGGAAAGTGGATGCTCTGTCTTTCAGTTGGATAAACCTTCATGTTCTGCCTCTTCTTCCAAAGGTACTATTAAAGGTCAGACAAGACAGCAACACTGGTACCCACTACCACGGAGTCTGGTAGAAGCCTCCATGGCCTTTGCCTCTGATTCCTCATCTATTATCTCAGCAGGATGGTCATCTGCTCAATGTCAAGCTTCACTCTCTTCATCTAACAGCCTGGCATATTCTGTGTTGAAACACAGCAGGTCTCAACTTCCTCAACAAGTTTTAAATGTGATTATGGAATAAATGGAAGAGATTTTGATTGTGACCCACCATTGTTTTCACATCCTTTGTTCATGACTTGAAATACTTATCATGGAAGACTGCTTTGTAGAGCCATTTTGATTTCCCATAGGATAGGGTATCATTTTACGCTAATCCTTTCCTTTATGCCTAAGGTGGTTTCTAGTGTGGCTTTAAACCAGACTATTCATTTGCCTACTTTTTATGCAGACCCCCAAGATAAAGGGGAAAAGATTTTGCACACTTTAGATGTACACAGGCAATTGCGTTATTATTTAAGCAGGTTTAAGGATTTTAGGCAGTCTCAGCAGTTGTTTGTTTCTTTTGCTTTGAGTTCGCAGGGCAAGCCTGTGTCAAAACAAACTATTTCTAGGTGGATTGGCTTTTGCATTGCATTTTGTTATTCCCATCATGGCAAGGAGATTCCAGCTGGGATTAGGCCTCATTCCACTAGGGCTGCTGCCACTAATATTTTGGAAGCAGCTACTTGGAGTTCAGTGCATACTTTCTCTAAGCATTATCACCTTCCTATCTACTCTAAGTCTAGGGCTGGTTTTATGATTTGCCAGCCTCCCTTACCTCTGCTTTGGGATTCATCCCATTGCTGCAGTCCAATTTACCCTCCTCCTTCCCCTCTGTGTTTAGGGGTGGTTGTGTAGGTGAGGTTTCATGCTTATATTTTTTTTCTATGTTCTTGTATATCTTGTACATATTTTGGTGCAGGTATTTTGGGCCTTGTCTTTTTAGGGTCTTCTGACATCTGGGGCAAGAAAAATGCGCCCCTGACCGACGTCAGCCTTATACTCTGGTATTCGGGCCGACTGGATGCGGACTATACCCCCAATAGTAAGGACTGCAGCAATGGGATCCTCGAACATCTACATTTATGGTAGGTACAAAACTGTACTTTTTGCGGCATGAAACCTAGTGCATTCCATGAGATTTCCTTGACATTATAAATATATATGATTTTCAAGGACTACAGAGGAGAAAAACACTACTCATGCAGTTATTTCACACCAGTGCCCATTTTGCCGAGGTTGAGGGAACAATTGATTGCGCACACATTGCCATCAAGACCTCACCTGGTCTACAGACAGTCAGATAGAGCAAAAGAAAGGGCTTTCACTCCATCAGCTGCAAGGTAGTCTGCAATGCCAAGGGTATAATCTATAATATTTCTATGTGTTACCTAGGCAGTTCACATAATTCTCACATCTGACATGAATTAGATTTATTAAAAAATTTTGTGTCAGGTGACTTCCACAGGTTAGTCTACTTAGTAGGTTTGCACAGTAGCATAGCAATTGTGTGGCAAAGAAGGCAGCAACCCCATGTGCAAAGTGGTTGGGGGCAAAACTGTGAATTCCTGACCAGCATTCTGTTTTTCTTTCTGTACTGAAATGCCAGGATAGAAAGGTACTTTTTGTAGTAAGCCCATATTGGCTAGTTACAGTTTAACCAAAGATGTCCAGAAAATCTGATGGGGTATGGATTGCCTGTATGCTCTAGGTTCACATGTAGGTAAAGAGACCAGAATATACAATAAACTATACAATTAGGTGTCAGGCCATGTATAATGGTGTCACCATTGTGTTTCAGAGGTGGTTTACCATGCACTGGAATCATGGCTGAGTAGCCCCATCCACAACCCCACACTATGGCAGCTGTAAAATAATAGTAAACATGTAGAGAAATGGGTTGCAGCCAACTTAAGTGATGCTTCCACTGCCTTCATGCATGTTGAGGGACACTGCAATATTCAGCTGAGAACTGCAGCCAAGTATCTGTAGTATGTACCATGTTGCAGAACACAATTTTTATTCTATTTATTTATTTATATTTGTTTACCAGAGTAGAGCACCAGCCAAGCATGACCAATTGAACAACACTTTAATGTACAAAGAAAACAAAATGGACAGTACAACAATAAATGCAGCATAAGCAACAATCTAATAAGAAGGGTTAAGCACAAAATTAATTAAATTAACATAAAACTAGAATAACAAGTAAGTATAGTGAAGCTGCACAGCTGGTAAGGGAAAAGTGGAGAGGAAGTAGAATTAGTAAGAACTGAGGTATTATATACATGTTTATATAAAGTTGTGTTATATTGTGACTGGAATACTGTAGTAAGATCACAGACGTGCCACGGCACACATTGACTGCAACTACAAATAGCAGTGTTCTTAGAAAGCTGAAAAATGAATAAAAAAGCTCTTTCTATGCTGAAGTTCTTAACTTCAGCAATTGTCTGTGGTCCTACAGAAGCTTAAACCTAACCATATAAATAATAAATAAACTAATTTACCTAGTAAAGTGTTTTGTTACAGCATTTGTATTCACTGCAGTATTGGACTGCCAGATCTGCACCCTTGCAATATCAACACCTCCTGATTGCACTGCATAACATCTTGCTCCAGGGGTCTAACATTTACTGAGAAGGCATACATTAGTGCTGAACACTTGGGCACAGGTTTTTTTTTTTTTTTGAGTCAAGGAGTTCCTGAGACCTTTTGGCTTTCTAGGTCCAGGGCTATTTATAGCTGCAACCAATGTGTGTGGTAAGCATTTTGCCTGTGACCTTACACAGTATTCCATCCTAATTTAATAAACTGCTCCTTCTGCAGTTGCTCAGTTTAGTGTGGTCTTTCACAATATGACATTAATACGTTATTTCATGACACTATAGACTTTTTAGAATGACTGTTATGTTAAAAGGGAATTTATTGCAGCTGTGTACGAATAGCTACCTCAGCACACTGTACTATTCACACCATATAGCTCTAACCTGCTCATACCTGCCCAATCCAGGGCTCTGTCACAAGTGCACAGTTTGTTCAGGCACACACTAATGGTGATGTAGCACACTAACCTCATACAAAAGTGGGATAAGGGGGTTGATGATGGTGACAGCAACTGTGAAGCTCATAGCACCATGGGTATGCACTACAGAACCTTTTTGTTGTGTCTTGCTGTTGCATTATGACACACCAAATTGTTTGAATTTGGATCCCTGTACATGGAGTTACCACTTTCCTCTTTGAGCTAAGCTGACAGAATGGTCATGGCTGCTTCAAGTGTTAGGAACAGTGCATCTCCTGTAAGATGTATGAGGGAGAGGAAGAATTTCTTGTTGTTCCTCTATCAGGACTTTCAGGAGCACTTTTTGGGCCACTATGTTGGCTCTTTGGACAAAGTTGATATATAGAATGAGCATGCTAGGATGGTGAGGGATTCTGGTGGCATCACCTGTTCTATTGAGCAGTGCAGGTAATGTTATAGTGACTTGTAGTGGTGTCATAATAAATTGATAAGCTAGCGGGAAACAGAGGTTAGGTGACAGGATTTTACTGTAAACATTTTCCCATTTTCTTTACACAGGTCCATCACTGCACTAAGATCTTCCTTATTTGTGTTATAGTCACACTAATATGGCTGTATGCCAAGGTAGTAAAGAATGACTCTTCTGACATCAGAGTGCAAACATAATGTGCACTACTGCATTGTACAGCTTTAATATTTGTGTGTTATGTATGTGTATACTAATGTTTTCTCTTTGTTTACACTTCCTTCTGCAGGCCCTGGTGTGGTGGTGACAAAGGAGTGGTAGGGACCACTTCAGCCTGTGCCAATCAATACCTCTGGTGCTGAGTCACCTGTAGTCAGTTGACCTTCCTCTCTGCAGCAGGATGAATGTCTCCATGTTGAATGTGACCTGGAGGGCTCACTGGTGACCTCTGTGGCCACTACACAGTGGTGGGGACAGAGGATCTTCTTCTGATAGTGGTTCAGGGCCCACCTATGGTTTCTGGATGATGTTAGAGTGGGCTGGTGTAGTCTCTTTCTCTGAGGTGAACCAACAGCTGAACATACCTGACTTTCATGGAATGTCGCCTGACATAGCTGGTTGAGTCAGGCAACTGATAGGCTGTCACCTCTGGGTCACCAGAGGCATGGACTGCAAATAAAAATCAGCCATGGTGATGATTATTGTCTGCATGGGTTGACCTCTGGGCTGATCTGGCATTCATTGTGTACCCTGCCCTATCCCCCATCTCTGTGTTCTACTACTTTGTCATTCTCCATACCTTTTTTGTTGCCCAGTCCGTCCTACCACCAAGTGTCAACTGTCTGCGAGCCTGTGTCTAGCAGTGTTTTCTTCATACTTCATGTCAGCATCACTCCACCTGTTTGGATCTGCATTTTATGTTTATTAGTGTGATTATGCAGTCTTTCCTTCTCCCTCTGTCTTTCCAACAACCATTCCTCACTTCCTTCCTCAGCCATCCGTCTCCTTTTTATATGAAAAAAATTGAGCTTTTTCCAACAAAACAATGCCCTTCTTCCCTTAGAAGTCATTCCTTGTGGTTATCTTTGTATATTTTCCACACAAGGCATTACTCCTTTTCTAGCTTTGCTATTTCCCCCTTTCCATCCCATTATATCGTAAACTATGTTGGCAACTTTCTGTGTTGACCAGCAAAATGGCACTTTGTTACATATATGAATCTGCACAACCTCAAGCTTGCTTGGACATGCTTGCCTGCCTTTTGACCAGTAGAGGTATAGCTAGGGTATAGCTAGGGTGAGTCAGAGGGGGCGGTTGCCCCGCAAAGTGCTCCGGAGGCATGACTGGCATATCCTTATTGGTTTTCAAGGCATTTGATGTCAGAACTGAAATTATGTAGTGCCCTGTATGTGATATAAACTGTAGCAGCTGTTTGCTACAAATGAAGCAAGCAGTTTGATACAATTTGAAAGGAGAAAAGAGCTTTTTTTCATTTTATTTTATTTTATTTTATTTTGTTCTTCAAGTCTGAGGAAAGGTGCTTGTTTTTTGCTCCTCAACTTAAAGCTGAGGGGGGTACTTCAAATTGGGGAATGGCACCAGGCACTAAAATAGCTAGCTGCACTTCTGCAGTTTTCTAGCTTGATTCTCCCACCAGCCTTGCCTGATTCTATTTGTCTCATATCATGGCAACACTAATTACAATGCTCTTGTTTTCTCAGACTAGTAGCACTGTACAAGTTCTGATGCATATGCGAGTAACTACAGGCCACATCACACTACAGGATGCATGATATTTAGTGCTACATAGGTACAAAGTGCTTGTCTATAAATCCCAGCCTTCATTATGATTGTTCCCAGATGTGACTAGTTAGCTGTTGATTGGTAACAAGTTAGCTTAGCTCAGTAACATCTAGTATCATTTTAAACTGCTTGATTGTTTAAAATTAGTTAGTTTGAAATGATAATATACACTACTATGTTAACCTGACATGCTTTGGATGTCTATCACAATGTCAATACTGAGAATTTTGAGCTGCTACAGTTGTGAAAAAGGATATTTAAAAATTTATCTTTGCATAACAATATTTCAACCTACACCATATATTCTATATATATAGTATATTTAAGGTCACTGCTCCTTTAGAAAAAAATTATTAATTTTCATCCTTTAAAATTTCTGTCTTAGTGTTATGATAGCAATTTATTTGCAACACATTTAATTTTAATGATGCAAAACTATACAACATTTAAATTAATCACATTGTACACATATATGGTGAATTTGTAGTGTACTTGAATACATGATAGCTGTGTTCAACCACGGGACAGTTAATATGATGTGCCATTAACATTTATGTTGTTCTGGCATTTTAATGCACTCACAAATAATTATTAGCACCATCAGCTAAAATACATTAGAAAGAATCACAGTCAAGGGAGTTAAAATATACAGTAAATGCACATTAGTATTTAAAATTGTGCATGCTGACTGCACATCCAATCAGTGTCCATTATAAATTGAGCATATCACAATATAAAGAAGTCCGCTTTCTATTAGAATATGTTATTTTGTACAGCAATAAAAATGTTTACATACCAACCTGGCAAAAATATGAGGAATATAGGAGACATTCTGCAAATGTGTGGACAGTTCATACTTATGATTACCAGCACTATGATTGATCACACTGTCAATAACCATGCATTTAAACTGCCCAGACATCTACAACATGTCCCTGATTTTCCTTGCATTTTTGGCCTGTCCCATGTAAAAGTTTTAATTTTCTGGTAACTCACTGATGATTTTTGTCAGTCAATAATGCCAGACATTGGAATTTTATACTTCTGCTAGTTTGACAAGTACACCTTGATACTAAAACCTGTTCTGCTTTTACATTTTTAAATGAACACTTGTAAACCATTCTGCTGTTCATCTGTGTTTTCTTTTTTTTTTTTTTTTGCTTTATCAAAAAGCATCCCACATAATATTTCTAAAGGGAAAAATGCAATACAGAAAGAAAGAGGGAAAGAGGAGTCAATCCACTCCCTTCTCACCTGTCTCTTGCACTGCACTGATGCACAGCAGGATGTGGAAAAGCACTCAACTGCTATTATACAGTGAGTTTATTTAAGAAATAAAAGAAATTTCTTTCTTAAATAATGTTGTTGTTTAATAGCAGCAAGACACTCCTGGGTGTAGATGTCATGGGATATACCCATGTTTGGCTTTGTTTACAGCCAGCCATGGGTAAATCCCATGATACCGATAGCCAGTCGCAGATAATTGATTAATTTTGGCCCTGACAATACCTGTCCTACTAGTAGCTGCTTAATGCAGAGTAAAAGGATGAGAGCAAACATAAACTGCATGGATATGGACCTTGGGCATTTATATGATCCCATGATAATTTATCTTATTACGCATAGATCTGTGCATTGCAGAATCAGGTTGCTATCCCCAAATCACCATACATCTATACTTAAGACTAAATACTGTATTGCAGGTTATGTCTGTGACCATTAAAGCGCACTGATCACTGTCTGGGAAGCAGGTGTACAAATACTTGTTCTAGTACTGGGAATGTGTGTGGCAAGTGGGATGGGAGTAAGAATGCAGAGTTTCTGTTTTGACATTCATCTGACAAATATCTTCCCTATGATAGTGGCAAGAAATTCAAAATGCAAATAAATGCACCACATTCATATATTTTTTATGGCAGCTAATGCATATAAATGCACCACATTCTTATATTTTTTTACGGCAGCTAATGCAGATAAATGCACCACATTCATATATTTTTTACGGCAGCTAATGCATATAAATATACCACATTCGTATATTTTCTACGGCAGCTAATGCAGATAAATGCACCACATTCTTATATTTTTTACGGCAGTTAATGCAGATAAATGCACCATATCCGTATATTTTTTATGGCAGCTAATGCAGAAAAATGCACCACATTTGTATATTTTTATGGCAGCTAATGCATATAAATGCACCACATTCATATATTTTTTACGGCAGCTAATGCATATAAATGCACCACATTCATATATTTTTATGGCAGCTAATGCATATAAATGCACCACATTCTTATATTTTTTATGGCAGCTAATGCATATAAATGCACCACATTCATATATTTTTATGGCAGCTAATGCATATAAATGCACCACATTCTTATATTTTTTATGGCAGCTAATGCATATAAATGCACCACATTCTTATATTTTTTACGGCAGCTAATGCATATAAATGCACCACATTCATATATTTTTATGGCAGTTATTACAGGAACAGTGAAAAAATCACAATGAAGGAAAGGATGGCAGTTGGCACAGAGGACTAAGACTGAGCTGTTACTAAACTACTTCCTGTGATACAGGGTTTGAGCTTTCAGCCTTCATTTGCCTACTGTGTGATCCTGAGCAATGCACTTAACCAGACAGTGCTTTGGGAAATTAGGATTAGGCTTTTAACCATCTCCTAGACTGCTTGCTAGCAAGTTCCTATGAACCTAAGCTTACTGGCAGTTTAAGCAGAGCAGATTGAATGTGTAGAGCACATGCTATTCACAGAATGACCTTCTGTAGTACAGTGTTTAAGATGGAAGCGATTCACTTCAGTGAAAAGTCAATGCTAGCTGCAGAAAATTTTGCATTTGTGCCACTGGGATATCAATAGCAAGGTCTGAACTTCAATCTAATGTTTCCACAACTCTAAATATTATGACATAGGAAGTGAAAAAATGAATTTTTCTCTCATTAACTGTAAGGAATATTCTGGAGTATACCAGCTCAAACTAACTTGGCTGCTGCCTGCACTACTAACATTCATTTATTCATTTTTGATAACCTGCTTTCTCCTTAAAAGTACCATTGAGCAGTATCACATACACAGCTAGGAACAATAACAGCTTATTTATAAAGACGGCATCTTACAATAACCATATAATGAGAATTTACTTTTCAATGAAATGAATAGCCAATCACAGTTAGATCTGTTAAAGACATTACAGCATTTTAAATGACTGTTGTATACTTTTGTGGGTCTAAATGTATAACCCACTTGTCGCAGGCTATTATCTCCCAGGTAACATTTTCTGAGTCTTTAAGACTGTTACCTGATAGATATTAAAGCACTGAGCCTATTCTAGCAGCAATGGTCACAAGGAATTGAAATCCATTCTGGACAAGGTACTAGTCTGTCACAAAATGTACACTTTTACTCAAACAACTATTTTAATTGTGTACTGCATGACTTTGGGAGGAAACTGGAGTACACAGAGATGGCCCAGGCAGGTGTAAGGAGGGTATACAGGCTTTGCACAAAAGGAATCCCACCTGAGAATTGAACTGGAGAACCTCATGCTGTGGGGCAACACTACTTGCTACACTGCTGTGTGACCCCACTACTAACAGGGAAAAGCAGGACACTTTTTGGAAGCAGAGAAAACAGGCACTTCAATTTATTGGTTGGAAGTATTTATGGAGGAACACAGGTATGCCAATTTGGTGAGAAAAAAATGGTTATGGATATTTGCTTACTGTAATCAGTACATCACCATGCCATAAGTTTGAAAGAATAAAGACACACAGTATACTAAACCATAGTGCTTTAGACTGAATATCATTATGTTTTCAGAAAGTGCAGTTTTAGTTATTTAATGCATATGCTTTTATAACTAAAAGTCTTTTGGCTTTTCCCGGTTAGGGGTCGCCACAATGGAACTCCAGACCGCTAATGATTGGCAGTGGATTTTACAGTGCTGAGTTGCCAGCCCGACGTCCAACCTTCAAAGAAGGCACACCCATTCATGCACCTACCTGCATGTCTTTAAATGTCATACAACCATGGGGAGGACATGCAGATTCCACACAGAAGGTGCTCCAGCCGAGAATCGAAAGGGAGAACCTCTTGCTGTGAGGTGACAATGCTAACCACTGCATCACCATGGCATATGCTTTTATAACTGATTATACTTAATGTCATGTTGTAGATAAGGATATTTTCCAGTCACAATATGGTTTAGTTTCTAGATATACGTGATTAGCATTTCAGGGAATAACGATGAAATGACTGTTTCCAGTAATTTGATGAATGGTAAACATTGATAAATGGTAATCTTGCATATCTCTCAGTTGCATAGTGCACATTGTCTGAAACAAAGAGATGTTTGGACACTGAGGGACAGCTTTTTCCTTTGTAGTTTGGAGAAGCATAAAAATGTGCTTTATGGATTACCTTCAGCTGCTGGGGCAGTTAACAGCTTTGTCAGATTCATGTCATCTAATTATGAAAGAATCAAGTTCAAGCCTTACTTGGCTGGGAAAAAGTCCATATTATATATGTTTTCACTGCTAATACCTTTCCAGATGCCACGGTGGTACGGCGGTAGCGTTGTTACCTCACAGCAAGAGGTTCTCCCATTCGATTCTCAGCTGGGCTTGGGAGTGCCTTCTGTGTGGAGTCTGCATGTCCTCCCCGCGGTTGGGTAACGTTCAAAAGACATGCGTGCATAAATGGGCATGCCTTCATTGAAGGTTGGGCATCGAGCTGGCACCTCAGCATTTCGTAAAAATCTACTGCCAGTCATTAGCGGACCGGAGGTCTGCTGTGGCGACCCCTTACCGGGAAAAGCCGAAAGACAAACAACTGCTAATATCTTCCCAGTTTTCAAAGTGTGGAAAAGTCTTTCCTGCTGCAATTTGCTGTTAGGTTGTTCTAGCCTCTCATCACACTGTGTGGAGAGATATATGTGTTCAAAGTGCTCATTATTTATTTATTGTTATGACCTGGTGGTGTTTCCCAAGGTGGTGTACTTCTAGAGCAGACACGAACTTATCATGCAACCACAGAACAGTGACACCTTTTAGCAACAAATGCTTCAGATAATAGGTATTAGAACTGTCAAAGAATGACTTAAACTATATTAGGTAAAGAAATGTGCAGAAGGAAGTCTGTATCTGTTATAGTTGGTTATCTAGTAACATAAGCAGGAAGATACAACTGTAGTATCAAGCAGACATACAGGTATGAAGGCATGTAGTATGTAAAAAAAGAAAAACAGCATTTATTACAAAAGAGGTAATGTGAAGTCAATTAGACTGTGGACTGGAAATAGAACAATGCTTAAAAAACACCTGTAACTGTCAAAGAAGTAAAATAATAGGACTGAAGCCTAAAGGCAAAGTGTATGTGTATGGCCAAAGTACATTATTTCCATGTAATTAAACAAACTATAACCACTACATATTTCACTAGTCCAGTTGGGATATAGGTATATAGTTTGTTTTTTCTTATACTTGTATTCTTTTTTCTTTATATGTTTATTGACAAGCATTATCAAATAAAGTGTTTTGGGAAAAAAAAAATCCCCATCAGATTACTGAAGTTTCAAAACTTCGAACGTCATATGGTTGAGACCATATGATTGAAGTTTTGAAACTTAATTTTCTGCAATGTAATGCGATCTTGGAGTTGGTATATTTAATTAGCTGGTGGTGTGGGGGATGCAGTCACCCACTTGGGGGATATAGCCCTCCTACAAAATGTTAAAAAGAGAATTTTTTTTTTTAATTTTATTTTTTTTAATGTTCGAAGTTTTGAAACTTCGATTATATGGTCTCGGCCATATGAATTTCAAGTTTTGGAACTTCGATAATGTGACACTGATCTGTATATATATATATATATATATATATATATATATATATATATATATATATATATACCTATATATACATACATATACATACAGTTGAGACAGGCAGTTTTTCTTTAAAGACCCTCAAACGATATATTTGGTGTAAAGCTGTAAAGCACAGCCATACCCATTTTATTTCTCACAGAAAAACTAGTGTATAATGCTATTGTACTGAGAAATAACAGATGCTAAAGTACACAATTAAACAATTGTACAACAGCAGCAGTTTCTAAAGAAATCAGTGCAGTTCTATGGGCAAGAGTTTTATAGTATGCTCCTTATCTTTTTCCTGTCCTTTATTTCAACTTGGCTAGGAATTTTGACTTTGCATTTGCCCTGTTAAAACTTATAGAACAAACATAAACTGCTCCCAAATAATTATACAAGGAGCTGCCATTTATCTCTGCTGCTCTACGTGTTCAAGAACCTGTAGCACAATTCCCATATAACTGAGGGGCTGTGGAACTAATGTGTAAGTGGTCAGGAAGTGTCAGAGTAAAGTGCACCCTGGGAGTGTGTCTGTGCACTACTTTCAGGAAATACTGACTGAGGCGCCTGTCCTCCTCAATGGAGCCAGTTTCCTGGAGTTGATGACTATCCTCTAAGCAGTTAGTGCTAAGCTAGGTGTGTCAGTGATGGTATTTTAAAGTCTTCCCTCTGGAATGAAGTTTCCATCATTTTATCATTTCCCGCAGTTATTCTGGTTCAAGCTAAACAGGTGAATCGAGAGCTAGGAAAAGGCAGACTGCTGGAACTTTCTGTTCTCAGTCAGACATCCGAAACCCAGTCAGAGGGTGTGGAAGGAAACTTGATGTCACTTTTCAGCAGATCATAGCATTTCAGAGGATGCACTCACTTCTTTAATTTTTCAGGAAAGTAAAGCACTGAAAATGAGAATTCTACTTCACTCTAAATTATTAATTTCATTTGATTAGTAAATACTGATCAGTTTTCTAAAGTTTTCTAAAGTTGTCTACTCTACTTTTTAATCCAGAAGGACTGATGTATATGTAGATATTGGATAGTCAGCTTTAAATTAAGGATGTACAGACTACATCTGTAATGCAGTAATTAAACCACGTTAAATGTAAACAGTGTGGAAACTTACCATGTTTGTGGAGTAATTACATCAGAAGTTTTCTACAGAAGTACAATGCACATATAACTTTTTTCAGTTTATACAATATACAGAAAAGTCAGATTCCAAACCTAAGTTGTAAAATGTTGTTCTTATCATGAGGAGAGTAAATTTTATATTTGATTCTTCTGGTCATTTAAATACAGTATAAAGTCAGACGATTAACAAAATATCAACCACAAATCCATGTAAATGTTTGCTATGAGCAAAGAAATGTAGATAATAATGACAGATAAGAATAATTTTACTCACTTAGTTTCAACATTTATTGGATAGTTGCAGATTCTGTAAAAATAACAGTTTCCCCTTCAAACAAAATGGCTATATCTGTTCCATGCTGTCATGAGGTTGAACAAACCACCACTCTTTCTGTGAAGTAATATTTCTTCTCATCTCCTGTGTTCAGTGTCTGTCTTCAGACTAACTTATATTACT
Source organism: Protopterus annectens (assembly GCF_019279795.1). Classification (NCBI taxonomy): domain Eukaryota; kingdom Metazoa; phylum Chordata; order Ceratodontiformes; family Protopteridae; genus Protopterus; species Protopterus annectens. The sequence continues at coordinate 1,779,349,794 of NC_056737.1, forward strand.
GTAAACCTCTGTTTTTTTTTTCTTATGGTGGTATTGAACTCTATAGATTCCCTTGAGTGTTTTTCATTTATTTAACTATATTCTTTGGCTTGGTTATTATTCATTGCGTATGTAAATTCCTCACTACCTTGGCCTGGAGTAGAGCTGTACTTTTTCTTTGCAAACAATTTTTCTTTCTATACTGTCTGTGTCAAAACTGGTGACAGTATCAACTTCCTCATTAAAATCCAGTCTGGTGTTTCTCTTTTCAGGGGCCACTTGTCTTCTTATTCTTCATTAATATCATACTAAATGTTCCTAATACCTTGCAAATAATGATGAAATGATGATAACAAGATGAAAACAAATATTAGAATCAATAATTAAAGTTCTCCTCTGTTTAGTCATAGAAAACTGGCTTCAGTTCATATTTCTGATAGTTAATCTAGATAAAGAAAGAAAAAAGAAAGAATGAAAGACACTGCTGTTTGGTACCTCTAAAAGGTAAACTGTTTTCCAGTGATGGTTGTATCTGAAGTTTAGATATTGTTCCCAGCAAGACTGTACAAACCTAAAAATATTTAAATAGTAAGCTAGGCAATCATCTAATCTTCAAACATTTTATCTTTGTTTAAAAAGTAGAATCCAGATCTAGCCACCACTATTGAGGAGGATTTCCACCCAAGTAATCTGGAAGTAGAGATGCTGTTGTTAAAGATGTTTTAATGTCTCTAATGAATATGTGTGTTCCTCCTTTAGATTATCGTTCTTAAAGCAACAGCCACACCCTTCAAATCTTAGTAATCAAATTTTATTTTATTTATTTATTTATTTTTTTGCTCTTAAACTGGAACACCACTGCACCAAGAATTAACCCCTACCTGCCAAAGGTAAGGCAGACCTTGGCCTAATTATTATGACTTTCAAACTTCTATACTGTCTCACCTTGGCAGCTCCCATAAAAATCATACTCATGGCCTTTGATCATTTCCTACAGATGAAGTCAATTTTTTTAAAGTTCTAGGATCAGCATGAAGATCTTTGACAGGGCCTTCGCCTTCCACTGTCCTGATGTGTGAAATTCCATCTCTTCAGCAGTAAGTCAGAGAATTTGCAGGTCTATATTAGATCATCAAAATCTTCTTTCTTCGACAGCTTATTCATCGACCCACTATCCATCAAAATTAACTTCAGCGAACATCAACATTTTTTACAGGGCAAGTAACCAATTAGCCAACACCATAACTTTGCCCTTTTCCTCACTGTAGTGTGATCTCAGAGTTGGTATATATAGTTGGAAGGGTTGCAAAGCCCCCCCACTTGGGTGGGCTTGATTTAGTGGGAAGTGTGTTTCAGTGGGGTAGTGGTCAATTGGTTACTTACCCTGTAAAAAATTTCAATGTTCACTGAAGTTAGTTTCGATGGAGAGGAGTTGATGAACAAGCCATCAATGGAAGAAGATTTCAACAATGTACTATAGATCCGAATTTGAAGATCTTTAGAAACAAACTTGTTTTGTATCTAAGACAGCATACAAGTGAAATTTATTATCCCACTTCAGCTTTCTTAACGTTCTTATTACATATTCTGTTCTCAGTTTCAGTGGTAGCACTGCTAGCTCTTTTTATGTCCTGCTGCTCTGTTACTGTCCTACCACATGTTGCTCTCTTTTTTTCATGTCTGGACAACCTGTTCCTTTGGTAAACAGTTTTATATTCTGTTCTTTTTCCTCCATCTCTGCCCATGTTTTAACCCTGTTAATTGTTTGCTTGCCATAATAGTTCCATTCAGTACTAATTGCCTCTCCCATTTTCCTTTCATGGTATCACATATTTCCTTCTCAGTGTAATGTATAACTCAGTGTACCTTTAAAATTCCTATTAGACTACTGTATGTGGGATGTCATGTAACACTGTCTTGATGAGGCAATTGTTGGCATTACACTAAGCATTAGACTACATCACATTTACTTGATGGCAGAAGCAAACAAGAAATTTGTCTAATCTGACCATTAATGTGCCTTAACATTCTAGCATTGCTGTGCTACCTCTTTCCCTTTCCAGTTACCATTTTCACTTGTCCTGTGTCCTGTTGAATGTCTCTGTGGATTCTCTCTCCACCACTCCTTCTGGTAGTCCATTCGACTGACCTACAACTCACTCTGTGAATAAGTACTCTCAGACACCCAAGGAATAGTTTGTCCCTTCAGTCTACTGCCTGTGCCATCAACTGGTTTCAGTTCAGAAGAATTTTAGTTGCATTGACATTGAGTTATATTTCTTCTCCTCCATCCCACATATCTTTCTGGTAGTTTTCATCTGAATTTCTTCTGGCAGTCTGATGTATTCCCTTATATTGCCTTCAAAACTGCACACAGTACTCAAGTTATGGTCTGGCCAAGAAGAGTGGAAGCATTACTTCTTTGCTTCTGTAATATATTCCCCCAGAAGATCTGCCATAGCATTCAGTTTCCCACTGCTGCTGCCTTCTGACTTTACTAACAGTGGTTCAGTCCACATGTGATGAACACCCCCTCTTCTTTTCCTGCTCTGTTGTCATTACTTTCACTCCTACCAGTTGATCATTTCACATCAGAGTTGTTGTGACCTAAATGCAGTACTTTGCATTTGCCTTTAATGAAATTAAACTGGCACCTTTCATAGATTCACTCCTTCCAGATGGTCAGTGGTTCAGTCCACATGTGATGAAAAAGAAGTTATGTTCTTACCATAACGTTCCATGTGAGTTGTTCATCTCGCCTTTGTTCTTACACTTGGGGCCGCTTTCCAAGCTCAAGATCTTTCAGTAGCTCGAGGCACAGTACCTATCCCATGATGCTGTCTGACTAACCCTCAGATCTAGTTTGCTGAATCCAGCAACAAAGGAACAGCCTAACATACCCTAAATGTCATATAAAACATATAAAAACATATATGTACAGTTAACCACAGGAAGAAAGTCTGGTAGAAGTAAAGGACAGTAGACAAACCAAACCAGACCTCCAGTCGTAACCGGTCTTCAAGAACCCGGAGGGGGATGGAGGGTGGGAAATGTAAGAACAAAGGTGAGATGAACAACTCACATGGAACGTTATGGTAAGAACATAACTTCTTTATGTGAAGTTGCTCAATCTCACCGTTTGTTCTTACACGTGGGTAACGTCCCAAGCACCCAAACCCTGGGTGGCTCACGTGAGTATACTCCTGCAAACAGTGGAACCGAAGGAAGCTCTGTCCCTGGAGGCCCTGTCCACTTTGTAATGAGTGATAAACATATGTGGTTTTGACCAAGTGGTGGCTGCACAAATGGTGTCCAAAGGCAAACAAGCTGCGTGAGCTAGAGATGTGGATACCGCCCTAGTGGAATGAGCTTTCACCTTGTATTCTAAGGTCTGATTAGTTGAAGAATATGCAAACTGTATGCAATCTGATAACCATTTAGACAAGGTAACTTTAGACACAGATAGCCCTTTTTTGTTGTCAGCGTAGGAGACAAAAAGTTGTTCAGATTTTCTAAAATCCTTTGTTCTGTCTAAGTAAAATCTCAAATGTCTGTGGACATCAAGTTTATGTAGCATATACTCCATTTTATTAGAATCATTTCTGAAAAAAGTGGGCAACTCAATAGACTGATTCAGATTAGTCTCGGAGCAGACCTTTGGAAGAAAAGTGAGATTTGTCCTGAGAGACAGTCTATCAGGAAAAAATACCAAGTAAGGGGGCCTAACAGAAAGAGCTTGAAGTTCAGAAACTCTACGAGCTGAAGTAATAGCCACCAAAAATAATGTTTTCCAAGATATGAACTTCAAGGGGCAAGAGGATGCAGGCTCAAAGGGGGGAAGCATCAGCTGAGACAATATTAAATTTAGGTTCCATGGTGCAACCTGTTGTCTGATGGGTGGCCTTAGGTGATGAGTCCCTTTCAAAAAGGCTTTACATAATCTGTGTGACATAAGATTAGATCCTTCAATCCCCAAGTGAAAATAGATATAGTGGCCAATTGAACTCTAACAGTGGCTGCTGCAGCACCTTCCTGAAAAATCATTGTGAGAAATTCCAGAACCCTATCAAGTGGGGCAACATAGGGATCAATATCACATTGAGAGGCCCAGTAAAAAAAATGTTTCCATTTACTACTGTACAGTTTCCTAGTGGAGACTTTATGAGAGGAAACCAGAATATGTTGAACTTCAGAAGACAGATTATATGACCTGGCTAGGTTGGGAAGTGGAACAGCCAAGCTGTCAGTTTGAGGGACTGAAGAGAGGGATGAAGAACTCCTAACGAATGTGTCAGAAGGTCTGGCACTGGGTCCAGAAACCAAGGTTCTTCCAGCCGGTATTGATGAAGAAAGGGGAACCATATCTGCTGAGGCCAAAAAGGGGCTATCAGAATAACTGTCCTTCCTGAGCCCTTTGCTTTCATCAAGAATCTGGGAATCAGTGGGGTTGGAGGAAAGGCATAAAGGAGACCCGAGGGCCAATTGTGCATGAGTGAATCCCTGGGACTGTCCCCCAGTGGAGGGTTGAGGGCAAAGTATTTACTGCATTTGGCATTCATCAGAGATGCAAAAAGGTCGCAGCAAGGCTGGTCCCATCTGTGGAATATCCTTTCCGCCACATTTTGTTTGAGGGACCACTCGTGGGGTAACAAAATCGCTCTGATCAGTTTGTCCGCTATCACGTTGGATTTCCCCAGGATGTGCGTTGCTACTAGAAAGCGCCCGGTGGACACAGCCCACTTCCAAATCTTCAAAGCTTCTTGGCATAAGGGGTAAGATTTGGTTCCCCCCTGTTTGTTGATGTACCAGACTACTGACATGTTGTCTGTCTGAATCGCAATCATCCCCTAAGGTAGAGAGTCGTGAAAGTGCTGCAATGCTAAAAGCACTGCTCTCAACTCCAGGATGTTGATGTGCAAATGACATTCTATCTCTAACCAGGTGCTTTGGGCAGTCTTTCGCTGAAAAAGCCCCCCCCACCCTATCAGGGAAGCGTCCATGGTCACCGTGGCTACTGGAGGTGTAATATAAACGGTCGACCTACTGTCACCTAGTGGCTGTTCAACCACCAGAGAAGGTCTCTCTTGCAAGCATCTGTCAACAGAATCTTGAATGACATTGGGAGCTGTTGGTAGGACCACTGGGTGAAAAGCAACCACTGGAGTATCCGCATGTGCATCCGGCCCAGAGGTACTGCTATGAGGGAAGCTGCCATTGTGCCTAAGAGTTTTAACACCTGAGAAGCAGGTACTTTCTTTTCTTGTAACAAGCATGACACCTGATTTCTTAGAGAGGTGACTCTTTCTAGAGGTAATTTGACCAGGGTGGTGGTGGTGTCTAGGTCTGCTCCAATAAATGAGATATGCTGCGATGGTAATAAAGCAGATTTTTTGAAATTTATGGTTATTCCTAACCGAGAACAGAGATTGATCGTATGATCCCTGGACTGAATGAGTTGATGCCTGGTGGTGGCGGATAGGATACGGAAATACCTGGAATCCTAGATGCCTCAGGTGAGCCGTAACTACTGCCATACATTTGGTGAACACTCTGGGGGCTGTAGTGAGACCAAAGGGCAGAGCTTGAAATTGGTAATGACTGGCCCCCAGCTGGAAATGCAGGTGATCTCTGGATGGTCTGGCCATTTTGATGTGGTAGTACGCATCCTTGAGATCTAAAGAGCACATCCAATTGCCCATTCCCAGGAAGGGGAGTATCGATTGAAGTGTGACCGTCTGGAACTTTTCCTTCTTTACGAATGTATTGAGTTTGCTGAGGTCTAAAATGGGCCTCCAGTCCCCTGTTTTCTTTGGACCTAAAAAGAATCTGGAGTAAGTTCTGGATCCTATCTGGTCCACTGGGGCTGGCTGGATGACTCTTTTTTCTAGCAGGTTTTGGATTTCTGTGACTGCTTGATTCCTCAGACTGGGTGGAACATCTGGGATTCTTTTTGTGGGTAACGGGGGTTCTACAATGGGAATGAGGTAACCTCTGGTAACTATGTTTTGTACCCAGGAATCTGAAGTAATTCCTAGCCAGGCGTCTGGGTATAAGGCCAAGCGACCCCCGACTGCCTCCAGAGTAGGACAGTCGGGCCTCCTCTCAGGAGCGCTGATAGGGCTTGCTAGGAAACTGCTCCCTGTCGCCCTGGTTCTGCAGACCCCCTCTGCCGCCAAAGTGGCGTCTTCCATTATTGCCCCCTCCTCTACCCCTGAAGTGGGGGGTTCACTACGTGTGTTCTGGATAGCTCCTTGGGACTTCTGGAACCAGATTTTTCCACCTCTTTGCCCTTTGGGGTATGGTCTAGTAGGGGTGGAAAAATGGACTCCTACGGCAGCTAGAGTCTTTCCTTCCTGCTCACACCTAGTGAGGTTCTCCTTAACTTTAGGCCCAAACAATGAAGAGCCATCAAACGGGTATTGATGAAGGAAGACTTGAAGGCTTCTGCAAAGGAGCACAAGCACATCCAGGCCTGTCTCCGCAGAGCAATCTCTGAACCTGCTGCTTGACTCGATCCCTCGGCTGCATAGGAAATGAGCTGCATGGATGAGTTGATGACAGAATTAAGGGTAGAAAGCTGAGCTGTAACCTTTTCTGAAATAGCCTCGTCTGTGTTGCCCTTTAGAGTATCTCTGAGTTCTTGAAGGAGATCTCGTTGAAGGCGAGTAAAATGGGTCAAGTAGTTAAGCGATCTCATGACAAATGTCACAGAACTAAAAATGTGTTTCCCGTATCTGTCCATCGTCCTGGAAACCTTATTAGGAGGATGGACAGTAGAGGAAGTCTCTGACATCTCTTTCTTGGTGGCTGCTGCCACCACCATGGCATCAACAGGGACTCCTTTGGAATGATTTCTCATGAGGTGCAGTGATAAATTTATTGGGCCTCTGAGGGACTGGTTCCATGGTGTCAGGGGACTCCCACGCCCTTTGAGCAACCAGATTCATTAGTTCGTCGAAGGGCAGAGTAACCCAGGAGGTGGAGGACTGAGAACCAAAGGCCTACAGGAGCACTGACTCATCCTCAGTAGGGTGAATGGACTGCCAGTTGCCCCTCTGCTTAAGTATTTCTAAGATGTCCGCAAAGGAGACATCCTCCGAGGGGGACCGTGGGGACCCTTCCGATTCCTCTAAGTCGGTGTCTGATGTCAAGGATTCCTGAAGGGAATCCAGATGCCTCCTCTTGCAGAGTCTCTTTATGGGAACTTCATCAGTGGGGGCGGCTGGTGAAGTTTCAGTAGAGCAGGGTTCACCCAAAGGGGATACCTGAAGCTCTGGGTCTTGATGCTTAGTAGGTGCTTTAGACGAAGAGGCAGAACTCGGCATCTTCAGGGAGAAAGAGGAGAGACCTGTAGTGTGGGTCTGAACAGACAACACTCTCCTCATGGCATCAAAGGCCCTGGACTCCCGGCCCAAGGAGGCCACCGGTTCCGAGGAAGATGGAGGCCTTGCAGGTGCTGAGGCCGAGGGCTCCGAACCCGAGGATGGAGCCAAGCTCACCTGCACCGAAGCCCTGAGGGGAAGTGTCAGAACCGACGTGTCGGTTCAACTCTCCCCCCCAGAACTGATGCGAGAGTGTCAGATCTGAGACTCTTTGGACGGCACCGAAGAGGTCAGGGTGGGTGGAATCGAAGTCACTGGAACAGGACTCGACTCCATGGGTTCCACAACCATCAGATCTTCCACCTCCAGCTCCGAAGGCCTGGGTAGGCTTGGAAGAGGAGTAGTCACAGGCAATGGGGCAGGGACAGGGCTCAAACCCAGTTGGGACGAGGACGAGAGCAGTTTAGCCAATGCCGAGTTCTCCAAGAGCCTCTGCACCACACGGTCCACATCAATATCTGACATTCTTGAAGAGCGGGTTGAAGGGGCCGAAGAAGCTACAGAACCTAAGTATTGGAGATTTTAAAGTCTCTGATACCGGCTCCAAAACCAAAGGTTGGCTCCAAATCATAGGTTCGGCACAGGGTTCCGAAGACCTAGGAACTGGTGACCGCACCTTAACAGAGGTGCTCGGAACTGAAGACTTAGGCTCCGAGGACACCTGAGATGACTTCAACCCTTTTGAAGACTTGGAGGTCTGGTTGGAGTTGTCCAAAGCTTCTTGAAACTCAGGTGTTAAGAAACCTCGATCAGTAAGTTTCCTACATCTCTCTAACAGAACTCTGCCACTAAAAGAGTGGCAGATGGAACAATCCTCCTGCAAATGGAGAAGTCTCAAACAATAAACACAAGAAATGTGGTTATCTGTTATTGACATTTTTTGGCCACAGTCACATCTTTTAAATCCGGACTTTTGCTTTTGGTCAGCCATCATGTCCAGGAGAAAGCACAATTATCAGATCCCTGATAATATAAAGTACAACAGTACAATCCAATAATAATCAAAAAACAATCTTGAAAGTGAGATAGGAGAAAAGATAGATCCCTGTACAACTATAGTAAAGGATGTAACCAACTGAAGAGAGGGCAAGGCCCAAGAGCAACTTGCGCCAATAAAACACACTAAACAGGGACAAAGCCCTAAAAAAGATAGTGTAACAAGGGAATACTGGTAGAAAAACATATATATATATATATATATATATATATATATATATATATATATATATAGATATATGTAGAAATACTTCTTAATAAACCTTCACTGGCTTGAGCACACTGAAGACGTGCAATCTGTTGCAGCGGCAAACTAGATCTGGAGGTTAGTCAGAGAGCATCATGGGATAGGTGCTATGCCTCGAGCTACTGAAAGATCTTGAGCTTGGAAAGTGGCTGACTTGGAGCCAATGGATCGGCTCCGTACCCACGTGTAAGAACAAATGGCAAGATTGAACAACTTCACATCACCCCTTCTCATTTTCCTGCTCTGTTGTCATTACTTTCACTCCTCCCAGCTGAGAATTTCACATCAGGGTTGTTGTGACCTAAATGCAGTACTTGCATTTGGCTGTAGTGAAATTAAAGTGACACCTTTCATAGGTTCATATGTACTTACTAGGGTGTTGATCTTGTATGATTTTAAGAAAGCCTAGCTTTATATTCCCTTTCTGCCAGTTTGCTCACCCTTTCCAAAATCATTCACTAGGCTCATATCCCATTGTCCATTGCTGCACGTATCTGTGTGTCATCAGCAAAAAGGTTGATCCTGTTCTGTATTCTCTCCAATATTTCTGACCAAAATACATTGAAGATTACTGGACCCAGGATAGACTTCTGTGATACTGTATTAGTCACTTTCCTAATTCCTGACATTGTCTCTGTCACTATAACCCTCTCTTTTCCAACTTTAAATTATGCAGATATCTAGTTCCTTAGTCTTGGGTCTACCCATGATTCCTCCAGTCTTTATATTAGTCTCATATGTGAGATGCAGCCAAAGGTCTTACTAAAATCCATGTAGACATTTTATGATTGCTTTCTCACCATCTCCTTTGAGAGTGTGGTTACTTGCATGCTGAAAGCACAATTGAAGCAAATCTGAATTCAGTTCACCTCATAACAAGACATGTAGTCACAACATGATCATGCAAATCATCACAGTACTGACTTTTCAGAAGTATCAGTGCCTGGTTACACCAATGACACTTTGTTTTAGCGAAATAGTCCCTGGATTTAAAAATTACAACAATGCTGCAAATTTGTACAATATATTAGACTCCAATAACATCTTCATTTTTGCAACCAACCACTTGATAGTAAGCTTTCAAATTGTTAAATGTCAGCATGAATTTTATGGTGCTCTTTTTCTGAAATCTGAACTTTATCTAAAGGAGATGAGAAGCAGCAGCTCTGGCAGCAGCAGAAAAAAATGTCATTTTGAACTGGAACAAAATTTCATCAATATCAAACCAAAACAATAAGACAATGAGAACAAGTATACCTTAAGAAGTAAAATGCATAAGGAAATGAATACAAAATACCATAACTTGTATTCAGACCAGGAAAATGCTAAACTTCAGACAAAAATGTCACAATATTTTTAGAATAATGCACTCAACAGGACTCTTCAAATTATTTATTACCTTCTTTTGTGTAACAGCTGCGGGAGACTTTTTTGGATTTCACCTGACTATGACCACTGTCAGCATCGTTCTTCAACATAGCATGGAAAAAAGTCTTGAAGCAATGGGTGCAAAGATTCAGTTTTAACAGCAATATTTTTAGGATAGTATGAAAAAAGTGAAGACATTCACAATGCAACTTTTCTGCATCTACAAGGTGATGATACAATGAAAATATTTTATGCATATAACCTCACTAAAGAACAGCAAGCTGATTTAGAAACTGTTATAATCAAGCTCTAGTAGTACTGTGAGCATAAAAATAGCTTGCACCATATTTACTGTTTCCTTTTCACTAAATATCAGGGTTCACAGGAATCTTTTGACATGGCTACATTCTCAAGCATTGAAAGGAAAAAATCCCAAATACAAAAATGTTGATCTAAAAATATTGTAATTTATATATATATATATATAGAGAGAGAGAGAGAGAGAGAGAGAGCGCCTTGTGCTCTCACAACCCCTGCAAATTATATTTAAGAGGAAAGGACAATCACACACACACACACACACACACACACACACACACACACACACACACACACACACACACACACACACACACACACACACACACACACACACACACACACACACACACACACACACACACACAGAAACACACGTCAGCAAAGCAAGCAGCACAGAATGTTCAATATTCGGAATATTCAACATTAGTACCTTCAGCTATTGATATATATGTAACTGAGATAGAACACAAAGATGAAGATTGTGAATCTGACAATTTTGATTCTTTCTTGAGATATAAAACCATATACGTACAAGAGAAGCCAAAATAATAAGTACATTTTTGTTTGCATCCAAGTTGACACTAGAAAAATATGTGAGTGTGTGTAAGGCAGCAGGTTCAGGCTCTTCTCCTTCCCTCCTTCCTCTATGCTACCCCAGTCTTTACTAATATACAGGCTACTACCATGTCCAAACGCCAACAAACCTACCACAAGGTAACTAGATTTGCCACCAACTCTCATTACAACGCTCACCACTGCCTTGCAGTTAACGCTCTCAAATGGCCAGAATTCCCTTAACAACTCCTACTTTCACAGCTACAAATCACACACTCTGTAGCATAAAAACCATCCACCTGCCCAGCCCTCTCCTCTCTGGTATCCTCTTACACCCCTACATGTACCCTCCTCACCTCCAACCAATTACTCCTGGATATCTACCAACCCAACAAAACCATTGGTAAATTACTTTACAAATCCACCATAGCTCAAGGGTGGAACAAACTCCCCATCTACATAAGATCTATTCCTCACCTAAACACTTCAAAAAGGAACTAAAACTTCACCTACTTAACACTAAGACTTGTCCCTGTCAGGCCCCTACGTAATCCACTACCCTACTGTATGCTTTTTCACTCTTTCTCCACCGAACTTCCATCTATAATACCATCTAATTTTTTTTCCTCCTCTTAACTTTAGCCCTTCTCTGAGAATAAACACATAGGCTATACTGCTATATCACATATACACAGGTTCATACTATTGCCCATTTACAAACTCCTCTGTTCTCTGTGAAATCTTTCTCACTCCCTTGGAAAATCCAACTGGATTACTTTGCCTAGGTAATAAAAAAAGTTACTATTTTGTTTTTTGTTTTTTTTTAATACTGCTGTACTCTACTTCATCTGTATTTCTTGAACTTATATATTATAATTATCTGTATCTCTGGAACTTATGTAAAATGTGCTTGTAATAAATTTTTTTACTGTAAAGTGTCTCTGTTGGAGCTTTTCTTCTCGGATCTCCACTGAAAATGGGCTTCTAGCCCAGCTGGACTAACCCAGTTAACAAATGTCAAATAAAATAATAATAAAATAAATTTCACCAGTATTCAAATGAAGCATATTACAGAAGATTTTGGTGTGTATTGTGTTAAAATGAAGCTGCAGTCTATTGATAATAGTTAGAACAGAAGCAGAATAATAGAGCAGAATAATGCTAAAAATGTTTTTTTTAATTACCTGGCAGTAAAGAAAGCTTCAGTATCACAAATGACCAATGGCACACATTCAACTGAGCAATGCTCTGCTCAGCAAGCGCCATTTTGTTCAAGATTTAATTATCAGCATGGTAAAAAGCAATGGTCAGCTGTTAATTTAATGTGTTGGAAGTTTGGTCAAGCTAATAATTTCTCACAGATATGCATGTTTAAAAAGAAAGACCAGCCCTCCAATTTAATAAAATCCATGCAGGCATAGTGTAGAGCCTACACAGAAGGTACCGTGGCCATGTACATGATTCCCCATCTTTAGCGCAACATGCATATCAATGGTGGCATGTTACTGAGGGAGAGCGTGTAACACAATCATTGAATCGGTGTAGGGAGTGTGTTACTAACTGTGTCAGATGAGTAGCACACCCCCTGCACTGTAAAAGGGCATTATATCAATGTAGTTAAATGTATTTTTTTTAAGTTTGCGTGGCATGGCATGCAGCAATTGACATGTGCAAGCCATCTAGAAATAGAAACTGGATACACTTAATTACTAATGCAAAGGTCAAGTTTAAGCATAGCTGAGTGGGTTTGTGTAGCGTTGCTCAGTGCTCAGCAATGCTTAAATATAGCTGAGAGATATATCTAAAAGTATAGCAGTATTGTACTCATGCATGTGCCAAATGGTTAGTGGCAACCTTATGTGCATAGGTGCAGGGTTTGAATACACAGAAGGATTATTAAGTATGTATTTTCCAAATACAAATTATACCAATTATTTTTGCATCCTGATGTGCTGCACTCAGGTAAGCTTCAATAAGCTCTGCTAAGCCATGCCAAGCACTGTTTAAACAAGATCTGTTTTAACATTGTTATACACTGCTTGGCTTTGTACAGCTTAGCTGGTTTGCACACTGCTAAGCATTGCTAAGCATTGCCAGTTTAAGCATTGCTCAGCTGTGCTGAGCTGGTTTGTGCAGTGCCAACTGATGTGCCACATTTTTAAATATTGTCCAATGGAGGGAAAGGGTGGGAAAACAGGCTGTATTAAGCTTAACAGGTGGGGAATACTGCATAACCAGTTAGAGTTTGAACTGTGCAGTAACTATGTCAGGCATTGGAGAGGATGCATACTTCCAGGCAAAACAGTGGGGTATTCTGGATTCCAGGGTCATGGTTGGACTCCTAGAGAAAGACCATGAGAACTGGCTGCTGCAGGGGCAGTTCTAGGGCTCAAAGTGCAAGGTGGTGGCCTGGGACCAGCTGGAATGCAGTCTCACCAGTGCTACAGGTACCCACTGCAAAGGTGAGCAGGTCTGTCACCACTATGATGACCTGAAGCATCAGAAGGGGGATTTTCTGGACACCTAGATCCATGAAGCTCTGGCTGGGAATGCCCCACAAGTTTGTAAGTACTGTTAGCATTGTTTTACCAATATCTAATCTGAATGTTGGATAGACAGGTATACATAATGGTGTACTTCTCCCCTACAGCTGCAGAAGACAGAGCTTGTAATGTTGAGGTGCATGGGGTGCACCTAGCTAGGTTGCACTGTGAATTTGGTGAGTAGAACTGTAACTGGAAATCCATAGTCATATAAGCAACAAAGAGTAAAGCATTAACTGCCAGTGGGTATATACAGTTTTGATTGTATTGCAATAAATATGGTCGTAGACCTGGACTGCAATAAGTGACTACTACCATATGTACTGAAATAAGCAGGGAAGAGTGAAGCATTAATCTTGATGAAGTAAACGAAATAAAGTTTATATTGCAAATAACTGTGGAATCATAGTTGTATTGCAACACCTGCATTACATTAACTATTGTTCAATAAAAACTTGAAACTATACCATTAAATGCACAAAGGTATCTGTAATAAACTGCTGTGCAATAGTTGTGGAATGAGATCTGATATTTCAACCCAGTAACAATATATTGTGTACACCTACATATTACTTAGTAATGTATAGGTTACCTAGTATCTCTGCCATGATTGCATTTCATGCAGGTGCATCAAACGGTCACTGCAGTGTATTATAACACTGTAGTAGTAGTATCAGGTCAAATTTTGTTTCCAGGTGAGTTCTAGGAAGAAATCAGTCAGGCAGATATCAGCAGTGACTCAGTAGCTCAGTTTGTTAAATGCTGTGCATGAAGTACCTTTTGCTGCACACATACCAGGGTTCAAATCCAGTTCCCTGTACTAATAACTATTATTGAATCAGATATGTTATGATGACAAATATTCTCTCCATAGAGACTACTGGTAAATGGGTGAGGTAGGCCATATTATGTGTAAATAATTGTTTGATCAGATGTCACAGACTGTGAAAGTCATTATCACAAATGTGCTATTTGTTCAAACAATTAAGAAAACTGGTTCAATAATAACAAAATATAATAAAATAAAAAAATAAGATGTGTAATTACAGATATCATTCTTTCCACAGGGACACAGGTAAATGTGTGAGATAGCTCATAGTATGTGTAAATAATTGTTTGTTCAGATGTCAGACTGTTAAACTCATATATCACAAATGTGCTATGTATGCAAACAATAAAGGAAACAGGTTGTATAATAAAGGAATATAATAAAATAAAAGAAATAAGATGTGTAATTACAGATATCAGTCTGTCCACAGGGACACAGGAAAATGAGTGAGATAGCTCATGGTATGTGTAAATAATTGCTTGTTCAGATGTCACAGACTGCTAAAATCATTATCATGAATGTGCTATTTATGCAAACAGTAAAGGAAACAAGTTCAATAATAACAAAATATAATAAAATAAATGACATAAAATGTGTAATCAAGGTATGGCTGTATTCCTGGAATGTCTTGTAAAGGTTGATGCACTTAATTACTACATATGATGCACATATCCCCTTCAGTCACTGCTATTAGGTACGAACCCATGCCCTGCCAAGCAAGGCATGATAGTTGTGTACTCTCTGTACTGTAAACATGCATGTTTCTCAAGTGTCACGCTGGCACAGAATGTACTTACTGTTGTGTAATCCCACTGTCACAGATGTATCATCAACATGATTATATGTCAATATCAAATTAACAGTACATTAGCCCACAGTGCTCCTTGGTATTTATATAGGTCAACTTGATGTGCGAGTGTCCTTTGTAGTTGTGTTTCTGCAGGTGTTACTGCCTGGCCTATAGTGTCCCATGGGGATAGCTTGAGAGGTATGTATGTGCTGCAGCAGCTATAGGGCACATTTACACATAAAGAAAGGACAGACCTGTAGAGTGGATATCAATACTGTTGTCAACTGTATAGCCCATGATGTTATTAATAGACTGTATTTCTCTCTCTTCCCACCCCTTATCTTCATATATTTATTATTGTTATATATTGGTTATGGTTTACTTTTAACATATGTTGTTCCATTAACTTTATTTTGGGCATGTGTTTTATTAATGTTGTATATTATTATTGTTGCATATTAGCATATCTTGTTGAATTACCTATTCTATTGGTCTTATGCATAACTGTTACTGGCATGCTGTTAATATATTGACTGTTCTGTTATTTATTGTTGTGTTTCACATAATATGCATTTAACTGTAATGGGGTTATTTACAATGTCCTGGCATGCTGGTATTACTAACAATGTATTTTTTCATAACTCACCTATGTTTATAGCTCTACCTCCATACCCACAGCACGTCTGGGTAGGCTGGTTCCTAATGATCTGCCTACCCTACCTCAGTTGGCCATGGCACATGGTACCATCTCATCTGGGACCCAAGCTGGTGGTGCTCCCTTCACTGGCCCTGTACCACCTTTGAGTGGAACTGCCTCAGGGGACGGGGCCTGTTCCCCCCCTGGGAACACGGGTGGAAGGGGGTTATCAACTCGGATCAACTACTGGCCATGGGGCACAGGATTGTTCATAGGAGCTATGAACATCGACCTGCACCAGATTGAGGGCAGACTAGACAATCTGGTGGGGTCTGAGCGCTCCAGCACCCAGCCTCCAGCACAGCCAACGTCAGGGCAGTGAAGGAGCAATGTTGACTGCCCATGGGTGGGGATCTCAGTCATGCTGCTGCCGCCTGGAGGCACATGCACCTCTGATTCCACAACACCCTTCCCATACAAGGTGTTTATTCCCTCATGTATCACACACCATCCCTGTATGCTGTCTTGTCTGTCTGCAAATGCAACCTCTCCTAGCCAATGTACCTCCCCAGATGTACCTACATCCCTTCCCCAACATTCCAATCTCTCCTTAAAAAAGGGCACATGTCCCACAAAAACAAAAAAAATATTGCCCCATACATAGCTCTCTATTTTGCAGATGTGTCCACTGGACACAGCAAATTAAGCCCAATTGACTTGACAACACATTTCCGTTGTCCTCATCCCCTCTCTCTTGTGTTTGAGGATCCAAATTCATGTACAAAATCTGTAAAAATGCACAGCTGTTGCTGTAAAAGAAATGGAGAGCTATGGTCCTTTCCTACATCCACCCTGCACATCCCTACCTGCCTTTCAGTATGCTTTCCCCCTGCTTGTCCCTATTTCACCACTTTCCTATCACCCCGTTTTTTTTCTTTTTTTATTTTTAGCGTGAATTTGAGTGGAGCTGAGCGGCACACCTTTATGCACAGCACAAAACCTTCACAAACCCACTTAAATGTGCTTAAAAGTGCCTTAATGATCTTATGTGTTTCTTAGTGTTAGGCACATCTGCAAAATAATCACCCCTGCCACATCTCAAACCTGGGCCCCTGTCAACTATAGCACAGTGCATTAGCCCACTAGGCCACTCAGGTCTGAAGTAAAACAGGTGTTTTCAGCAACATATACTGATTGCCACACTGCAAGTACATATAATGGTAAAAAAGTAGTGTACTTGGGACTGTGATGCAAACACTACATCAGTACACAGACAGATAAATAATAATGGATGGATGGATGTGAGGCCTGTGACAGCAGGTATACCTGTCAACTGTACAGACTGTTGCAGAATGTCCACAATTTTGCCCCTATGTATGGCCAGGTTTTCATAAAAACGTAAGTTTCTGGCAAAATAGTGGCAAGTCATTAAAGTCTGAGGTTAGGAAATCATGACAAACATTTGAGTGTCACAATTCATACCCTTCAGAAAACACATGCTAATGCAAATCCTGGTATTCTATCAACATTCTATGTTTGTAAGAGCAATATGTAAAGATTGTCCTTAGTTTTGGGCCTTTGCCCACTTGTCTGTATGATGTTGTCCAGAGTTCTTGCTCTAACAGGTTGACAAGTATGATATCAGGTAACCATCCCCTTTCATCAGCAACATATTTAAACACACCTGATAAGGCAGCAATGGCAAAGTACATATGTGTACAACTGGGATCCTGCTGCACAACAACTGCCTTTGAAAGCAGTGCTCATAATGATGGATGCAGATGTGTATCACACCCTGTATGCATGCACATATATCTTGAAAATACACCTACTGCAGCACTGATTCAGTAGCTCAGTATGTTAAATGCCTAGCATACAGTACATTTTGCCACTCACAGTCCTGGATTCAAATCCAGTGTGTTGCACTTCAATTACATTCTTGTGAATACAGCAAATAGTGACTGAGTCATGCCATTTTAACCCACACAGGTTGCTGCTACTGAATTATCGGCTACCCATGTTTGCAAGTCAAAGGCTTGTAGGTAGGGACACACTGCACATATTTGTGTAGCTTAACTATATGTTGCCTACTGCTCTGTGATTGGCACTTTTATATGACAGATGTACCTTAAGCACATCCCTCAAGTGGACTGTAAAGGGTACAGTTACCTGGGCTCTGCTATAACAACAGAGCTGACACTGCTGCCTCAGTTACACATGCATCTTGCTGCCCTCCAAAGTGTTTACACTCCCCCCATACATCCTAAGCTGCAGCAGCTGCAGGCTGCAACATATGCAGCTGTATGTTAAGCTACCTGCAACTATACCTCACACCACCTGAACAAGAGATCCAGACCAAACCATGCATGGGGGGGCAAAGGTCCAGCCACAGGAACATGTTTCACAGTTTGCCACTACAAAGATAGTGAGCTGATAGAATAGCAGCTACAGCATCAGCATGCGTATTCTGATGGGTATGATGTCTGACACTCACATGTCTCTCCCCCTTAAAGACCTCAACCCACAATGTTTAACACTGAATTGCCAGATAATCACAATGTCATGGGACAATGGCCAAACATAGCATGCAAAACTGTTGACATACTTCATAAATCTCAACAGTGGACAGTATTTGTACCTACCTTCTGTGATGCTGTAGTCTCCACACCTAACTAATGTTGATCTCAAAGACTAGGAATGGGGCCAAGGCCTACATGAAAGCCATAAATATTGCACTGTGATGCAATGTCATTGGATAATGAAAGTGCAATACAGCTGTTTTGGATGCAGTTAGCAAGTCTGAGCCACAGATTGTTGCACAGGCAATTACCTGTTAATGAGTATTACCTACAAAAGATAATCAACTGCCTATGGGAAACAGGTCTATATGTTGCCTTACCAAGACAGACTATGATTTAGCAAGACTTTTCTTGAGGATTTCTTCACAAAAGGATTATATCACTCTACCAAGTATGTAATACATGTCCCATATAATGAGACACAGATGAGAGGAAGGAGGTATGGGGAGTAGGGATTACAACAGCAGGCTTGCAGTACATCTATGGGAATGACATATCGGTGATACTGTGATGTCCAACAGCTACAGGTAGGCTTCTCAATTGTGCATGCTTTGAATCAAATCACAGTTGTGGCCCTCTTACCCATTCCTACAGTGGTCTGCCCCTGTACAAAAGCTAGTAGATTATGAGTTAGACATATTGACAATAAGGCTGGACATAGCTGTAATATCACATGATGTACTACTGTTATTCAGCTCCTCTCAGTCTATGAATGTCACACAGGCCTACTTCAGGTCTTGTAAAGGTGTCTCTGACTGTTCCTGATGTACTCCGGCTAGGTCACTCTTTTGTTGACAATCGTACCTCATCACTTGAGAGCTATGGCTAACATGCCTGGAAACTCCCTACAGCAGGAATTCAGCTCATAGCCATTAATAGTGGGGGGACACAGGCCCAAGCTCAGCAACAGAGTGTGCATATTGGCTATATAAAGTAATATTATGAATAGACTAACAGATATTACTGTAGCATATGTGTATTCTGAGGGTTCTGGCATATGAAAACCAGATTCTCTATATTCTGACAACATCCATCAATTATTGGCCAACCGTTTGCCAGACATTCCCATGTGTGTGCCAAAAGGACCACATATATCAGGCACATGTACACATTACACAAGCATCTGTATACTGGAGAGGTATGATGCCTACAGGAAAGATACACTACAGCAGGTTTGCATTGCTGTCTGTCACTGTGGCACACTGGTGTTGCTGGACTGTCCCCATATAGCTGTAATAACATACACCTGTTTGTCTGACAGTGGCTGTATGACATAGTGGTGGGACTTTGCCCATAGGTGACACACCACAGTAGATTGCATTGATGGGTGTGGAGACATACAGTAGACTGTGTCACAGCACACAGGGACATAACTGGTATTGCTACTATGTTGGTGATAGACATACACATAGTGTGTTGATAGACCGCAGAGTATGACGTGGAAGGTAGCAGTGGATAGTGCAGGCCATTTATGTTGTGCAAGGTCTGTTGATAGTGGATGTCCATGTATCTAGTCCTGCAATGTGTTCCCCTCTTGTTGTCTTTCAGGAAGGATGTATCGAAGGAGGCAGCCACCATTTTCAGTTGCTGAAAATAAGGCTATTCTGGATGGCCTCAGACTGCATCATAATATTCTGCTGTTCAGGGGTCGTCAGCATCATGAACAATGTGCAGCACTGTGGGCTGAACTTGTCATGGCAGTCAACCATATAGGCTAACAGGACAGGAGCAGGTCCGACACCGGGCCACAGATATGGTCAATGTTGCAAAGCAAAGGGCAGCCACTGTGGCCAGGGACCATGCTGCCACCAGTGGAAGGCCTACAGCAGAACAACCACTGTCAGCCACAAATTCCTGGTGAACCTGGGAGCAACCACCAGCTTAGAAGCATCCATCACCCCATACATCCTGGAGGCAGGTGCCACAGCATCCACATCAGAGGAGCATCCAGGTAAGCTTCCTGTGTTCATCACTGTAATACTGTATCAATCATTGTGGCAGCCTCTGCATGCCAGTAAACAGGTGTCACGTCTGTCTGTATTGGGGGGGATTTTGGTTTTAATGCACACTTGTGCACACATATGCATAATGTCAGCAATGTAGGCAGTATTACATTAGCTACTGTACATGTGGATATATGCACATATTACCCTGTAGCAATGCCACATTTGGTATTGCTGACAATACCTCTTCCTCACATTTCCATAGGTCTGTCAGATGTGGCTGGAGTCCAAGTGACTGTACTTGGTAAGTGTGATACTCTTGTTTTACAGATGATATATACCCTAAGAATGTTAAGGGCCGCCAGTTTAACCTAGGCACAGCTGTTATGCTTAGCCAGAGTAGACTATGTTGTATGTTCAATTGTGGATCAGTTAACTGGAGTGCACTGAATGGGTAATCACAGTTGTGTATTTTCAGGAACATTAACACACTTGCACTTAATTTTGTGAAGGACTTTGCAGCCTGCTACATAGGAGGCAATCACTCACAGATGCCTGTTCACACACAATATGAATATGGTACATACCTGAGGCAGTAATACTATAGCTGGCATAGTATGGTCATGATGGGTGCACTGTGTTTTAGGGGTAGGTCTATCAGATGCACTGACATATTGCTTATCTCACAGGTGTATTGTACTGGCAACATTAATTGGATGTGGCTGCAGTGCATTTTATAAAAGGCCTGTCTTGTTTGTGTATGTTTTGTGTTTGTGTGTTGTGCATGGGATCAGAATTAAGATGTGTGATGTGTAATGCAGTTGTGACTCCTCATGTGTATGTGTCTGCATGGATTACAATATATAATAGTGCAGGTAGTATTGTACTTATCTTGTCTTCCTCCTCACAGATGAACATGGGGGTTGGAGTCTGTCCCCCTCACAACCTGATATCAGTGTCACATCGGACTCTGATGATGACTCAATAATAATCTGCTCAAGCAACAGAAACCTCCAAAGCAGAAATGCAAGCAACCTCCATCTCCCAACACAACCCAAATGACACTTAGCCCACAGACTCAGTCTGCCAATAAACCACAGTCCATAAGGCAAAACAGCGTACCCAACACATCTAGTCATGGGTGACTCTATAGTCAGGCACACTGATGTTCCACTCACCAGGCTAAACAAGGAGAAGGTTTCTGTCAGCTGCTTGTCGGGTGCCATGATCCCCCACATAACCCACACACTCAGGTCACTCCACAACAAGTACAAATATGACTCTGCCATTGTCCATGCTGGTGTGGACAATCTGAGATGTACCTCCCTGAACTACATGAAAAGAGAAATGGAAGAGCTCTCTGATCTTGTAGCCCAGGCAGTTATGACCCTAGCCTTGAGAAGCATCCTGCCATCACCCGGAATGATACCGCAGTACAAGGACAAAATGATTGACTTCAACAATTGGCTAAGTTTCTGGTGTCATTCTAAGGAGATCTAGTATCTGTCTGCCTGGGACAACATGATTGACAGACCACGATGCTTTGCCAGAGATGGCCTGCACCTGTTGCCCCTGGGATTCCGGATACTGGCTAAGGGTCTTGGTGCCCCTATAGTGCCTTTTTTAGGCAAGCTTCAAATGACAAATTCACCACCATAACAGGAACTGGCAAGCAAAAACTGAGGGTAATGCTACTCAATGCTAGAAGTCTAAATCTCAAAATGCACTCACTTGAGGCACTCCTTAAAATGGAGAACATTGATATCTGTGCAGTGACTGACACCTGGTTCAAGGCTCCAGAGAGCACCACTAAATTAGCAGGCTATAACTCATACCACCCTTTTTGGCCATCTAACCTGGACCAGAACACCAAAGGCGGAGGTGTGTCCATATTCATTAAGGATATCCACACCTCCAGGCTAGTTGCGCAACATAAAGCATCTGAGGATATCCAAGTGCAACTAACTCTGGGCAAAACTGCAATCCAAATTGTAGCTTGCTACAGATCCCCTACCATGCCCCAGGATTCTCACTCCTCTTTTCTTGATATACTGGAAAATATTAGGGGTCAACCAAACACCCTAATAATGGGACAATATGAAGAGAGACATGACTGGGCTTTCTGATTTTGTATCCCAGGCGGGTATGTCCCGAGCCTTAAGCAGGATTTTACCTTCACCTAGAATGATGCCTCAATACAGACAAAACATGATTGACTTCAACAATTGGCTTAGTTTCTGATGTCATTCTAAGGGAATCCAGTACCTGTCAGCCTGGGATGATATGGTTGATAGACCATGATGCTTTGCCAGAGATGGTCTCCACCTGTGCCAGAGATGGTCTCCGCCTGTCACCTCTGGGCTTTCGGATACTGGCTAAGGCTCTTGCCTCCCCATAGTGCCTTTTTACACAATGTCACAAAAATAAAATTCCCAATGTAAAAATATCCTCAAAAACCTCCCTTAATGTTATGCTGCTAAACACTAGGAGCCTAAATCTGAAACCTGCACTCACTGGAAGCACTTCTCACCTTGGAATTTGCAGACATCTGCGCAGTCACAGAGACCTGGTTCAAGGCCGAGGAGATCTCCCCGGCCATACCAGGATATAATACCTTCCACAAGTTCAGACCAAAAATGAAGGCATGAAAACTAAAGGAGGAGGAGAATCAATATTCATCAAGGATAAATACATCTTCAGATTGGTTAAACAGAATGATTACCTAGAGTTACTCCATGTGTAAATAACTATAGAAAAGACCCCTATCCAAGTTATCATCAGATATAGATCCCCCTCCATGAACCATGATATCCACACTGCCTACTTGGATCTACTTGAGTCACTCAAAATACAACCAAACACCCCGGTTATGGGTAACTTTAACTACCCATCGAAAGATTGGGTAAATTATACCTGTACAAACACATTCACCCAAAGGTTCTTGGACTTCATTAACTTAAATGCCTTGGAGCAGATAGTTAGCACCCCAACAAGAGGCCCAAACATTCCAGATTTGGTACTCACCAACATGGTAGAATGGCACATCACCACAAGTGTGCAACCCTCCTTGTTGAAGTTTGATCATAAATCAGTCTCTTTTGAAGTAAAGATAGCATCAGACACCCCCCCCCCCCAGGAGAAATTAGTCTAAAAAAGTTCTCAAAATCTAACTACAGCCTCTTATGAGAAGGTATTAATAGCTTTAAAACTCCTATTCCCACTGACAGCAAGGACACCTGTACTGGGATATACACCAGTGCATTGTATAATCATCTATACAATGGTATTTACTCAGCCATTCCTAATAGAACCAAAGTAAGATCTTCAAGAAAAAACAGACCTGCCTGGTGGACATCTGCCATAAACAGGTTATATAATAAGAGGAAGACATTGCTGTCTAAGAGCAAGAAGGAATGATCTCAGAAATCTTCTCAGCTTGAACAAGCGAATAAGAAATTTTGTAAGGTCCTCTAAAGCTAACTATGAATCTAGATTTGCATCCATAGCTCAGGATAACCATAAGACGTTCGTTAGCTACATAGCTACATACAAAACCTTAAAGGAAGAAAATGTATCTGGAGCATTTCTTGCCGGGCCTCCACTGAAAATTGTCTTGTTCCAAGTTGGATTTTCACGGTAAACAAATGTTAAATAAATAAAATAAAATAACTAAATGAAAGGAAAAGCCCAAATTTGTACTGAAGAGGTAGTGAATTTGTACCATATATACTGAACCAGTGGAAATAGCCAACCTGCTAGTGGTAAAATTCCATGAAAACTTCTCCCCCCATCCCTACCACATTTATCCCAGAACATTCCTACCATCTACTCTACACCTAGTATCTCTAGAGAGCAGGTCTTAACCACTTTCTCCAAGGCCAAAAACACAGCCTCTATGGGACCTGATAACATCCCAGGGTGTGTTTTCAGTGGTTTAAAACAGGAGTTATCAATGCCATTAGGTACTCTTGTCAACCACAGCCTAAGCACTGGTTTTGTCCCTGCTGAATAGAAAACAGCTACCGTCATCCCCTTGCACAAGGTGGGTGCATCCACTGACCTTGGGAACTATAGACCTATTAGCCTAACCAGCCTTATCTGCAAGGCCATGGAGAGAATCATCATGGACCTTACTGACAAGGATATAGGAGGCCTTCAAACACTTGACCCAACTCAGTCTGGTCTTATTAAAGGGAGATCCTGCCTGCTAAACCTGGTGGACTTCTTTCAGACTGTCACCGAAGCCCTGGAAGAAGGCAAATCTGTGCATATGGCCTACCTAGACTTGGCCAAGGCCTTTGACACAATCCTCCGCTCAGGCATCATTGAAAAACTCACCCAGCTGGGGGCCAACCCATATATTGTCAGGTGGGATGGAAACTGGCTCACCGAAAGAACACATACAGTCAAAATAGGGGATCTGTGCTGTGGCCCCTATTGTTTGGAAACTACTTCTCAGAAGTACAGACAAAAACAAAAGGTCTTTGGCTGACAAAGTTTGCTGATAACTGCAAACTGGGAGCAGTCATTGAGTCCCCAGATAATGTCAACATTCTACAAGAAGGACTTACATAAAGCAATGATTGGTGCCAAAGTCATGGTCTTAAAGGAGAACTACACCCAGAGACTCAAAAAACATGTTTCTTTCATCATGTTTTGATGTTTCCTTTATTTTAACACCGCTCTGTGACTATTTGCAGCTTTTTAAATATTTTTATATGTAATTTCAGAGTCTGACCACATGGGGTCTAGAATCTTGATGAGACTTTGATTTTTTCCTAATCCTCCAGGCATCCGAGAATGCGGTGTTTGTCTGTAACATGTGACATCACGCAGGGTTGTTTGTTCAATAGTTCCTGTAACAGCATTGATTTTACATGCATACACTGGTGTCTTTCAGTCAGTCAGTTTGAACGCACATTTCCTGCGGTTCAATGGCTGCTAAAAAGCAAACACAGGTAAAGCCACAGAACAAACTTTCTAAGTGCTTTTTACTGCTTCTTCTTTTCAGAGATCTTAATTTGCACTCTTTTGTAATGCCTGGGTTGTAGTTCTTAAACTCATCACCCCTTCCCCCTTCACACTTCACCTCCATAGCTGTCAAAGTGCTAAAGGTAATTTGAGCTGTTGCTGGCTTTGATTGACATGTCACAGCAGGAGATTTCACTCATCCACTGTTTCCTAGTTCTAGCTTTTTCTTTCTGACAGTGGGACACTTATTTCTGCCACACCATAGCCTTCTTCTGTCATGAAATAGAGATTTAGGGTTCATAGTATTTGGAAACACACAATTTGTCAAATTTTTATAGTCCCATTCTCAGGGCTTTCCTATTTGGTTGAAATATTCAAGACATTTTAACTAGGCGATAAACAGGACATTTTATTGGCCCTAAATTATTAATTTTCTTATGCATGTGAAAGCAGAAATGTAAGCTAGAGGTATCACATACTTACCGAAAGCACTAGTACTTCACCTTATAAAAAGGTTTTGATGATTATGTCCAAACTAGGATTACAAAACTGAGCATTATGCAAAATCAAAGATTGGCAATATATAGTCTGGTCATTTACGTCTTACTGTAGGGTTTCCTCTACTTGCTCCCTGTAATTTATCACATGGCTGTAGGCCTTGCCTGGTTTTGGAATGTATTTTTTGAGACTGGTTTACCACAAAAGTCCTACCAGTCCAGAGTGTAACCATTTCCTGATGGGGCCCCGGGTTGAAATGCACTATAAGCAAAAACTAATACAAGTACTACATCACAAAAGTATCATGTTACATGCAGATTTCTGAAAGTCAGTATGCAGTGTCTAAACTGCATACTTTGTTTTGATTACACTCTTCAGGTTTTCACATAGTTATATACCATCTGTGCATTTCTCTTTACTCCACATCACTATCTGTTATGGATATCCAGTCGTGATTTTTGTTTTCTCCATTTCCTTTCTTATATTCAAAGAAACCAATGTGGGCACTGGTGAATACTTCGATGTCACTTATTACAAAGAAAGGGTGTTTAATACCAGGATATCAAGGTTAAGTTCCTTCAAGCAGGTAATAGCTGACATTGCATGGACTGAATAGAGAAATACTGACTTCCTCTGAAAATATGAATTACTGAATCCCTTTTCTGCCTCCAGTTTGATTTGGAGTCTACCTGTAATAATAGCTGTTTAAAACTGTCTTCAAAAATGTCCACTCTTACAACTTACATTGGCAGTGTAAGAACAGCCCTCACATGCCCATACACCTTTACCCACAAACATACAGCTATTCCTTCAAGCATTTTGTCTTTCACCTTGATTCAAATACCTGTATATAAAATTTCTTCTATAATTTTACAAGCTGACGTAGACAAATGGTGCAAATGATACTTGATGCAAATGTAGTATCCCAGTTCCCAGCTCCATCAGCAACCCATTGATTATGTGAATTATTTTTCATCACACTTAAAGTGATGCAACTGCAAAGAATGACACTGTGCTCATGGACCATGGGTACACTTCTGCTCACAGCCATTAACTGGCTACAGAAGTACCATTATTGTATTACCAAAGGTTGGGGTCATTTTCTATTCTGTCCTTATGAGATTAAGACAAATGTAGTGTGTCGATCCTTACATATCCCTGCACTAGAATTTCCAAGTGTTACAAAGTTTCCTAGACATCACATTGATTTATGTTGCAGTGCTCGATTTTATACCAAGGTAATGTTTTAATTTTTCTATTCCCACAGTGGAGACTAGCAATGTGAAGTGCAGCCAAAAACACAGACTGCAACTGTTGATATGCATGCGCCACACAGACGGTTGGAAAACCTGCAACTCCCTCTCAGAGTATTTCTTCTAATTAAGTGTACATACTGGCATTGGCACAAACGTCTGAAGTACAGCAGTAATAAGAAGCAGTATACTGAAATGTTACGTTACATCTGACTAGTTTTAAACTATTTTTCTGCTGGGAAATAAAGATTAAATGATACATTGGTTGCTTCTGTTTTTTTCATTTGTCTACCTTTATCAGCCTATCACAAATATTTGTAATCACAGCTCCCAGACTGCCACCCCTTCAAACATCCACACCCACATAAACATTGCTGACCAAGCCACACCCCCTTCATATTGCTGCTCTCTGAACAGATCACTGGCAAGTATAAGCCAGGGTAGTAATTACTTACATGATGAAACAGCATGAACATTTCATTCCAAAAGTACATCTCCCTTAAGTCAAAAATCAAAATACCTTTCCATATACACCAAGGTAGTTCAATCAGTTTGCTCCCCCCCAAAAAAAATTACTCTTCTTTCCCTTGCAGCTCCTAACCCTTGTAGTGGCTCATTAGAGCTCCAGTAGTGCTGCCGACTAAAGGACTGGCAGGCTCTAGGCAGCACATGCTCCACAGTGTTGTGGTCTGTAGGTACAACATATAGTGCTCCCTGTAGGTAACACCCAAGCTATAGGTTCATAGGTTCATAGGTTCATACTAGGCTATCTGCCCAAGGGCATTTATAAGCCTAGCTCATAGTTATTTGGCTTTCGCCACCCCTTTAGTTTGAATAAAACTATGCCTATTATTTTGCTGTGCCTCTGTCAAGCAGTGACACTGAAGTAATCCCTGGGGTATATCTGCGATCCCCCATCCATTGGTCAAGATTCCTCTTGAACAAGGCCAGCGAGGTGCTCTGCCTCACATGTACCGGGATTTTGTTCCACAGCATAGGGAGTCTCTGGGTGATGAATCTGTCCCTCCAGCACATTCTATTAATAACCGTGCCAAGGTTTAAGTCTCCCGCCCTTGTGGTTCTGAGGGATCTAGATTTTTTGAGGTGAAGCATATTCATCAAATCAGGGTTTGACATGGCCTTATATGTCAAGCACAGGTCACCTCTGAGCAAGCGGTATGAGACTGAATAGAGCTGGAGTTCTTTCAGTCGGGCAGCATAAGACATATTTTTGAGACCCTTTATCCTTTTGGTGAGGAACTTTTGGGGCCTTTCCAGCTGCTGCAGGTGTCGGGTCAGATACATTCCGAATGGGGCATTGTACTCAATCATAGGTCTAATGAGTGATGAGTAGAGGGGGACGATGACCTCCCTTGATCTAGATGTGAATCCCTTCATGATCAGGTAATTTAGTTTATGAGCCACAACTACTCCCCTTCCACCCGCACGGGTCACCTAGCAATGGCTGTTCACTCCTACGGCCTACACTCAAACTAAGCCTTTTGGATTAGTAAACCTTACATTCCCAACAACAAATACATTTTAGCTGGGCTCAGTCATACTACCACTGACAATAAATGAAGATGTGTACCAATGGGAGTCAATCAAACAAAAACTAAAGCTGTTGATACATTCTGTGAATCTCAAGCCATTGCTGAAAGGAAATTGGTTAAGCAGGAAAATTACCCAAGGCCCCAGAACCAGTGAGACTGTACATGCTCTAAGGCACTTTTCTGGAGTTTGTTTCTAGTCTTATGATCCAGTGATAGTCTGAACAAAATTATTGGAAAGAAATGAAAAGAAATTCAGGGAAGAAATAAGTTATGGACAAGGCTTAATGTTCAAAGCTGACACGATACCACCCAATATGCTGAGAAGACAACAGCTTGTAAAGACAAAAAGCATACCTGCAAATGCAGGCAACCTCCTTTCCCTTCCACAAAATGAAAATATAGTCACTTTATGTATAGCCCTATGGTGTTACATCTTGAATGAACAAATGAAGACACTCAGGTTTGATTGTGAACAATGTTAAAGAAACAGTTACCACACCATTCTTAGACCCCTTGTAATCTAGTGTAAGTAATCTCGTGCGCACATATCTGAGTAGTGTTGGTTTCTGACTATGCTGGGTACAGGGCATTAGTTAGGGATGAGGTCCCTCTACTAAGCCTGTTTCAAACTTCCACTGTACAGAATAATTTACTGCCAAGCTCTATGCATATTTAAATAGTTGCATAGACACATCTTCCCTGCTCAGAAACAAATACAACACCAAATTCAGTAATAAAGCCCTATGGGCAGCTTAATAAAAGAAAAAAAATACTGATTGCATGCAAAAATAAATGTAACTCTCAGAAAACCAAAAATAAATTGTGGTAAACTAAACAAGGAACTCAGGACTGTGATTAAATCAACCAAGGCATGATGTGAGGTAAAAAATATAAATCCAGATGAAAGATAACCACAAAGTATTTTTAACTGTGCTAGAAATCTCAGAAACAATGACTGGCGCTACAATGAGCTAACAAATGAGATCACATACTTGGACCAGAGGATATAGCCAATCCCTCAGGCCAAATAATTCAGACTGAACTTCAACCCCCCTTCACCCCCCAATCTTCCAATATTCCCACATCAAATACCTGCATCTATAACCCTCTCAAATCGGTGAACAATTTCTGAAGTTACTACCTAAGGCCAAGAATATAATGTCTATTGGGACTGGATAACATATTAGGTTGCCTACCGGTTAGTCAGAACCTGATATGTAGAACCCTCTACAAAGGGTATTCAATATTAATCTCAAAATAAGTTTTGTGCTGGATGAATGAAAGACTGCAACAGACATTCCCTTGCATGAAAGTGGGACTCCAATGGACCCAGGCAATTATATACATATAAGTCTAACCAGTCTCATCTGGGAACTTCTGTCAACAATGAACTGTGCCTTGATCACCACATATTCACTATTGTAAGGAAATCCTTTTTTATTGTACAGCTTATATCCAAAAGGTACATCATCCAGATCCAGGCACATAATTGTTCCCCTCTACTTGACACTCATTAGGCCTATCACTAAATGCCCCTTTTGGTATGTACGTGTCCAAACACTTGTCACAAGTGGATGCCATCTAACCCTCAAACATTTAGGAATTACTCCAAAGCAAATCTCGTACTAATGACTTATACCATGGTAAAATTTCCATCCCCTAAACCATGCAAACTCTGCTAGCAGTATGGAATTGTTTACAGAAACCCTACACCATCATGTTGACAGCTGCACTGAGGTAGCTGTACCCACAAGGAATAAGCACAGAACTAACTCAAATAACAAGCCACCCTGGCGGAAGCCCGATATCAACAAGTTGTATAACAAATGGAGGAAGACCATAGCCAAAACTAGGAAGTGCAATACCCAGCAAGGTGAGAAACCCCTCAAACTAAATAAGCAACTCAGAAATCTTATCAAGCCCACCAAAGCCAAATTTGAGGCAGAAATATCCTTTAAGACAAAGGATAACGACAAGGCCTTAATCGTCTTTGTCCGCAACCTCAAAGGTAACACAACAGTGTGTTGCTGAACAAATTGTAAATGAAACTAAAAGGAATCAGAGAATATAGCAAACATACTAGCTGATAAATTTAATACCAATTTCACCCCTTCTTCCCCTCAATACCTCTCAGGAGACACTCACGACCATAACTCCTCTGGCTATCACCAGCGAACAAGTCTTTAATGCACTTTCCAAGGCAAAGACTGCTACCTCAGTTGGCCCTGATAATATCCTGGGATACCTCTTGGATAGCATGAAATATGAGTTATCAAGTGCTCTAAAATCACTGTTCAGCATTAGCCTTCTAACTGGCTTCATGCTTAGTGAATGGAGGACTTCAACAGTTAATCCTCAGTACCAGATCTGGTCTTCTACTGACCTGAATAACTACAGACCATAAATCTGACTAGTCTTGTATGTAAAGCCATGGAAAGAATTACCATGGTCATTTTAAATAAAGACACAGGGAACCTGTTTTCTTATTTTCTTCTACAATGATTACTGATATTGACATAAAATAGCCAAACACTGATAGTCATTTGCTAAACAACACAGTCTCACAATGAAAACAGATTTACCATGAGCAGTAAACTTCACTGCCCTTGAAACTCACATTCATTGAAACGGCATGAAAACCCACATGTAAAGAAAATGCATCTGGCCAGTGGAGGCTTAAATTTACCGCTGAGCTGTTTTCAAACCATAGGCTCCTTGCATGCATTTATAGTGCCATGCACACATGTATGTGTTCTTTGATTCACCTTCCTGATTTATTAAATTATATTCCTTGTGTAATACAGAAACATTTGTTGGAATGGTGTTTTAAATTTGTAGATATGAACATTTTTCAAGAAAGCAATGAAATAAAATGTGTAAAACAACAGGGGTTGGGAGGATGGCCTAATGGTTAAGGTGTTTGCCTTACAAACACAAGGTGCAAGGTTTGAGTCTCACAAGGGATAATCGGCTAGGCTTAAAATGGCTCACAAGAGCAGTTAGCTTAGTACTAACCTATGAACCTATGATAAAACTACCCATGTCAGAAAATTTCGACCATAAAATGCCAGTCAAACGTCTGTCATTACAATCCACTAATATTACTCAAAAAGCACAATCTCTGCAGAAGTAAAAGTCATCCAAATAATTCTACATTAAAGAGATCAGTAGCCAATTAAAAGGGGTTGCCACTGGCAAACAACTTTACATCTCAATGTTTCATCTACAAATTCAATGCCTGTTGCCTTTAAAGAATTAATTGCCTATGTTACATTACAAAAATGGTAAGCTGGTAATATTGTAATATGGAATGACTGACAAACTAACAAGTTCATAGGCATCTCATACAAAGGAGGACACACTCAGGAGTGTAGAACCCCTATCATAGGTTCATAGGTTCATAGGTTCATACTAGGCTATCTACCCTAGGGCATTTATAAGCCTAGCCAGAGTATGTTTGGCTTTCGCCACCCATTTTAAATAAATTTTGCTATGCCCTTTATCGAGGTTAGTATACTGTGCCTCTGTCTAACAGTGACACAGAAGTGGTACCCGGGGTAAACCTACGATCTCCCATCCACTCATCAAGATTCCTCTTGAAGAGAGTCAATGAGGGACTCTGCCTAACCTGGACTGGGATTTTATTCCAAAGTGAAGGGAGCCTCTGGGTTATGAATCTGTCCCTCCAGCATGTCCTATTTATTTCAGTGCTGAGGTTCAAGTCTCTTGAGCGCGTAACTCGATGGGATTTGGATTTTCTGAGGTGCAGCATGTCCATTAATTCCGGGTTGGACATGGCTTTATACGTCAGGCACAGATCGCCTCTGAGCAGGCGGTATGCCACTGAGTAGAGCTGGAGATTCTTTAACCGGGCAGCATATGGCATCTGTTTGAGCCCTTTGATCCTCTTGGTGAGGTACTTTTGGGGTCTTTCCAGTTGCTGCAGGTGTCTGGTGAGGTACATCTCAAAAGGGGCATTGTACTTTATGGGCCTGATGAGGGATGAGTAAAGAGGCACGATGACCTCCCCTGATCTAGATGTGAATCCCTTCATGATTAGGTGGGCTATATAAAATGTTTTTCTAACCACTTTGGCCACATGGCTGTCAAATGAGAGATTGCTATCAACTTGGGTCCCCAGATCCCTAATTACTTCTTCTGTACTTAATGGATTACCACCTATGTGGTAATTTGTGGACACTTTGTTTTTGCCAAAGGGGATGACTATACACTTTTTGGCGTTTAGCTTGAGGCCATGGCTCTGGCACCAGTTGTCTATTTCTATGAGGCCCTTTTGGAGGATGCTTGTGTCGGCTGGAGAGTCGATTATGGCACCCAGTTTGCAGTCATCTGCGAACTTGGTCAGCCACAGTCCTTCCGTGTTGGCCTGTACCTCCGAGAAATATATGGCGAAGAAGAGAGGTCCCAGGACTGAGCCTTGTGGGACGCCACTTGGAACTGGTTTGGAGTCTGACATGGCTCCAGCAATTCTAACCATGTGGGTTCTGTCCTTGAGCCAGTTTGCAACCCATCTAGTGACATAGGGGTTTATATTTAAGCTGGTGAGCTTATCTATAATGCCAGAGTGGGGTATTGTATCGAAGGCTTTTGCGAGGTCCAGGTAGGCTGTGTGGACCACCTTCCCCTTGTCAATGGCCTTGGTGACTGTTTCAAAGAAATCAACCAGGTTTAAGAGGCAGGATCTGCCCTTAACAAAGCCGAACTGGGTAGGATCCAGTGTCTGTAGGTCCCCAGTATCTTTATTTATGAGGTCCATGATGATCCTTTCCATAGCTTTTGCAGACCAAGCTAGTCAGGCTTATGGGGCGATAGTTTCCAAGATCCGTTGAGGCACCACCTTTGTGGAGAGGGACCACTGTTGCGGTACTCCACTCTTTGGGTATATATCCTGTAGTAAGGCTGAGACTGAACAGTAGTTTTATGTTTGGGTTTAGCTCTTCTTGGAGTTCATGTAGGACGCAGCCCGGGACACCGTCTGGGCCCATTGATGCTGTGTTTTTTGCTTTGGAGAGTGCAGCTCTTATCTGAGCATCTGAGATGTTAGGGGGGAGCAGCACTCTGCTGGGATAGATATTTGCCCTTTTGGTGGTGGTGGGGGGAGAAGTTTGCGCTGAACCTGTCAGCTAGGATGTTGGCAATGTCTGTGGGTTCGGTGTATTTTTTGTCATTTTGGACTAATTCTGAGCATATCTGGGAATTTCCACCCAGGTTCCTAACATAACTAAAGAAAGCCTTGTGATTATCCTTAGTGTCCTGTGCAATTTTTCTCTCGAAGCTGGCTTTAGACAATTTTATGAGTGCCTGTAGTTTTTTGCTAATACTGATCAGAGATGTCTTCCCTTTTTGGGATTTTGCTCTGTCATGTAGTAGCTTCCTCCTTCTATTGTATAGTTTGTTTATGGCTGGGGTCCACCAGACAGGACGTCTGCCTTTGGAGGATTGGGTCTTGGTTTTATTTGGGATTGCATGATCCATGCATTCCTGAAGGTGTTCATAGAATGCGTTTATAAAGGATTCTGCGGTCTGGGCCGTATTTTCCACAGGCCTTGGGGCTTTGAAGGATTCCACCTCGGTTTTGAGGAGTGTGAAATTTGCTTTAGAGAAGTTTTTCACTGTGGTTTTCAGGGCAGGGGTTGGAGTCGGGATGTGAATATCCAGTGAGATTAGTTTATGGTCTGATCTCACCAGTGAGGGATACACTTCTGGTCTGGAGCATAGAGTCCCCATGTTGGTGATGATCAGGTCCAGTATGTTTTCCCCTTCTTGTGGGAGTGGTAACAAGTTGTTAAATAGCATTTGAGTTTATAAATTATAGGAACCTTTGGGCTAGGGTGTTGGAGCTAGAGTAATGCTCCCAGTCTATGTTTGGGTAGTTGAAGTCGCCCAATATAATGGTGTTTGGAGAGACCTTCATATTTTCCAGTGTTCTCAGGAAGGCTGAGTGGGGATCCTGGGTTTGGGAGGATGGTCTGTAGCAGGCTATAAACTGGAAGGCAGTTTTACCCACTGTTAGTTGCACATGGATAGTCTCTGATGCTTCGTGCTGTGCCACCAACCTGGAAGTGTGGGTATCTTTGACGAATATTGATACTCCCCCTCCTTTTGTGGTTCGGTCTAAGTTTTGGGGCCGAAAAGCATGGTATGAGGTATAACCTGGTAGTGCTGGAGTGCTCTCGGGAGACTTGAACCAGGTTTCTGTTACTGCACAGATATCGATGTTCTCCATGCTAAGGAGAGTTTCGAGTGCATGCATCTTGAGGTTTAGACTTCTGGCGTTGAGTAGCATTACTCTTAGTTTCTTATCCCTTGTGATACCTATGGAGGTGGGTTTGTCTTCTGAGCCTTGCCTAAAAAAGGCACTATGGGGGTAGCAAGAGCCTTTGCCAATATCCAAAAGCCCAGGGGTGACAGGTGCAAGCCGTCCCTAGTGAAGCATCATGGCTTTTCGAGCATGTCATCCCAGGCTGACAGGCATTGGATCCCCTTTGAATGACACCAATACTTAAGCCATTTGTTGAAATTGATCATCTTGTCTTCATTTTGTGGCATCATTCTTGGTGAGGGTAAGATGCTACTCAAGGTCAGGGTCATGCCGGCCTGGGCTACATGCTCAGAGAGCTCCTCTATGTCTCTTTTCATGTAGTCTATGGAGGTACGTCTCAGGTCATTCACACCAGCATGGACAATGACTGAGTCATTTTTGTTCTTGCCTTGGAGTGACCTGAGTGCTTGTGTTATGTGTCGGATCCTAGCGCCCGAAAGGCAGCTCACCATGACCTTCTCCTTGTTCATCCTGGTGAGCGGGACGTCAGTGTGCCTGACGATAGAGTCACCTATTACAAGTGTATCAGGTGTGTTGTTTAGCCTTAAGGGCTGTGACTGTTTGGCACACTGGCTTTGTGAGCTATGTGTTGCATGTGTTTTGTTTTGGGGTAGCGGTTGCTTGGGTGTCTGCTTTGGAGGTCTCTGCTGCTTAGGCAGATTTTTATTTAGAGCCTCCGAGTATATTTTTGTGTGTTTATGTGTTTGCTTTGCTGTCGTGGTAGGTCTATGTGAGACTGGAATTGTAGTGAGTGTGGTTTCCTTCTCCTCCTGACTGAAATGCACCAAAAAATCTGGAATCAAAATGGTACTGCAATACCAACACTCCGTCTACATATTATGGGAGTAAAATCCACAGCATTCTGTACCAAAGGCAAGTATGCTACTAACACTGCTTTATGGTGTAAAACTTGATGTGGGGCTCTCCCTGTACATTAATACCCTCTAGGAGAAAGTGTGTTCTTCAGCAGGTTATGGCCATTGAGATCTGCCCATTTTCTAATGACAGTTAACCGAGTGGAAAGTTTCAATAAAATATGTACTAATTTTACCACTCTAAAGAACATAATATCCTTACAAAAAATAATAAATCTTCTGATATCACCAAAGTATATCTTAATAAGCCAAACAAAGCAACATATAATATTTTCCTTAATTAATCACAAGTTGGCTAGCTCTCAATAAGAACATTAAGATTACTTTCCAGGAAACGTTTAGACTCACAAAACATAAGCACATTTTTGCTTCTCAGAATTTCTTTCAATTAAGCTTAGATTCTTCACAGGGAGGCACTTAGGCATTTCGTATAGCATTGTCTTTGCAGAAAGCTCGTAGGCATTATTGTATCATCCTTTGCAAAAGCATTTATCCTAAAACACCCACTCTGCACAGAAAAGAATACAATTATTTTGTCCTTCAGTCCATGATAAAAGATATTCTAACCTTTCCTCACTCTTTCCACATTCTTGTTTGATATGTCATACAAAGTCACACATTTAAACACAGGGGTATTAGCATGACTTTTCCTTAAACATCCTGCTTGGGCCTATCACAGTATTATGCAACAGATACACTTTTACTTTTTCAGCATTAACAGCTGCCTCACATTCCACACAGTTAAGTTCGCCACCACCAATATCTTTCTTTCCAACCTTAATTTTGCATACTGTGACACATACTGTGTCATACTGTGACTGATATTCTTTAAAACACTGTCTCCATTTTTGTGTCTGTGTTGCCTAAGTTTCAAATCCCTAAATAATTTATTTCAATCTATTGTTTTATTTTATGTATGTATGGATTATGGCTGGTCTTGGACATAGTCATTGGACTAGGACACTGAATCGACCTTTTTGAGAGGTTAACAGTTTTGTCCTTCATGGGGGGAGGATTACACACAAATAGGGTCAGTGAAGGCCTGCTATCATTACAATATTACACTCAGCATAATAGAGTCAGAATGGAAAAGATTGTGACAGTTCTCGACAGAGTGCTCTTAAAACTATCTGGAGATATACAGAGCTGAATATATTTTTCTGGCACTTCAGAGTTGTGTACTGGTAATTGTTGCTTGACTAATTTTATATCATTGCTGGCTGACTTCAGAGTTGTGCACTGTTATTTTTGTTTCACTGTATAGTTTTTCAGATCTCTGCTGAAGGTGTTTTTGCCCCCTCCCCCTATTTCTCTGTGTCTTAAGTTGGTATAACTGGTTTTACATCCTGTGTGTTATCTGACTATCTCAAGGATTACTTGCATAAAATTAGACCCTCTTAGTAACAAGCCTGCATATCATTACTGGAGCCTTCCTGTGTCCTGACAGAGTGCTCTTCAAACTATCTGGAGATATACAGAGCTGAGTATATTTTTCTGGTACTTCAGAGTGGTTGCTGGCTGACTTCAGAGTTGTGCGCTGTTATTTTTGCTTCATTTTATAGTTTTTCAGATCTCCGATGAAGGTGTTGGTTTTCCCATACCCACTCTCCCTATTCCTGTCTTGTTTAAATTTGGAGGCTTTTGCAGTTGCCCGCCCCCACTGTAGATTTGATCTGGGACACTCCCCCACTCCCATCTCTTTACCTCATTCTACCTAATAGACTCCTTCTGCACTTGTTTTTAGTCATTTTTAATTTAATTGTATTTTTTAAACTGTTTGGTCTAACATTGCTACATACTCAAGTGTGCTAGCTTGCACTGCATTTGAATTGTTTTTACTGCTGTTTTAGCTACTTTTCTGTATATGAGCCCCCCCCCCCCAAGCTTTCTGTGTTGGAGGGAAGCCTTCTAGCTTATCAGTGGGAGTGGTAAGCACTAGGTAACCTATCTACCACATAAGGAGTGGTTCTGGCCCAGAAATTGTAGTTATTGGCCGTTTGGGCAGTTTTTCCATCTCTCTCAATTTTCTGATTTAAAAGCCCACATTTGCACTTTTCCCCCCTTTCTTGTATCTAGTTTAGTCCAGATACAGATTCTTAGTTTTAGCACTTGAATTTGCTTATTCGTGATCAGCACTTGTTCAGAACTTGTAAGCACTAAATAACCTACTAATTACTACAGCACTCAACCTTCCTCGTTACCTAGAGGAAAACAGTTTTGATACTTACTTTTCTCACTTGCTTAGAGAAAAACAGCTCTTGTACTCACTTTCCTCACTTATCTAGAGGAAAATAATTTTTTATTCAGGCATGTCCAAGGGTCAGCTCCCAGTGTTCTCTCCTGTCTATCTGATGAATATGGGCATCTTGGGGCAATGTAGAAATTGCCTCATGTACACAGACAACCCTCTCCTCCTACCACCCAACACTACAATCTGTGAGAGATGCACTTATCTAGCCCAACTGGAGGTAAAGCTCTCTCCAACCAAGACTGAACTTGATAGTCAAGAGGAGAAGGTAAACACTTGCACCACACCACACTCATCACATAGTCTCACTAAATCTACACCACCAAAATCCACACATAGAAACACAAAAACATTCGCTGAGGCTCTCAATAATAATCTGCTAAAGCAACAGAGACCTCCAAAGCAGAAATGCCATCCACCTCCATCCCCCAACACAACCCAAATGACACATAGCCCGCAGACTCAGTGTGCCACTCAACCACAGCCAATAAGGCAAAACAACGTACCCAGCACACTAGTCATAGGTGACTCTATAGTCAGGCACACTGATGTCCCACTCACCAGGCTAAACAAGGAGAAGGTTACTGTCAGCTGCCTTTCGGGTGCCAGGATCCGCCACATAACCCATGCACTCAGGTCACTCCACAACAAGTACAAATATGACTCTGTCATTGTCCATGCTGGTGTAAACGACCTGAGATGTACCTCCCTGGACTACATGAAAAGAGACATAGAGGCAGGCAGGTATGACCCTAGCCCTGAGTAGCATTCTGCCATCACCCAGAATGATGCCGCAGTACAAGGACAAAATGATTGACTTCAACAATTGGCTAACCTTCTGGTGCCATTCTAAAGGGATCCAGTATCTGTCTGCCTGGGATGACATGATCGACAGACCACGATGCTTTGCCAGAGATGGTCTGCACCTGCCATCCATGGGATTCCAGATAC
This sequence comes from Protopterus annectens, assembly GCF_019279795.1. Taxonomy (NCBI): domain Eukaryota; kingdom Metazoa; phylum Chordata; order Ceratodontiformes; family Protopteridae; genus Protopterus; species Protopterus annectens. The sequence goes on from NC_056737.1 coordinate 1,779,388,655, forward strand.
TGGCTAAGGTTCTTGCCACCCCTGTAGTGCCTTTTTTAGGCAAGGTTCAAATGACAAATTCAACACCATAACAGGAACAGGCAAGCAAAAACTGAGGGTGATGCTACTCAATGCTAGAAGTCTAAATCTCAAAATGCACTCACTCGAGGCACTCCTTAAAATGGAGAACATCAATATCTGTGCAGTGAACATCGATATCTGTGCAGTGACTGAGACCTGGTTCAAGGCTCCAGAGAACACCCCTGCACTACCAGGCTATAACTCATACCACACTTTTCGGCCATGTAACCTGGACTGGAACACCAAAGGTGGAGGTATGTCCATATTCATTAAGGATATCCACACCTCCAGGTTAGTTGCTCAGCATAATGCAGCTGAGGTTATCCAAGTGCAACTAACTCTGGGCAAAACTGCAATCCAAATTGTAGCTTGCTACAGATCACTCACCATGCCCCAAGATTCCCACTCCTCTTTTCTTGATGTACTGGAAAATATTAGGGTTCAACCAAACACCCAAATAATGGGCGATTTCAACTACCCTACCATTAACTGGGAAAACTACTCATGTACCAACTCCTTTGCTCAACGCTTTCTGGAATTCATAAACTCCAATGCCCTGGATCAACTTATCCACACCCCCACCAGGGGCAACAATATCCTAGATCTAGTCATTACCAACATGAGTGACCGATGTTCCACACCTGAAGTCAACTCCTCATTGGTCCGATCCGACCATAAGCTAATTATCCTAGATATCCACATCCTGCTCCCACCCCCCATTAAGGAAACCATGGTAAATAATTTCTCCAAAGCCAACTTCATGCTTCTTAAGACAGAAGTGGTGAACTTCATGACACCCATGCAGATGGACAATACAGTTACGACTACTGAATCCTACACAATTGCACTTTATAAGCACTTACATGAGTGCATGGATCATGCTATCCCAAAAAGAGCCAAGATGCTATCCTCCAAAAAAAGGAAGCCAGTCTGGTGGTCCCCTGCCATAAACAAACTGTACAACAGAAGGAAGAAACTGTTGCAAAAGAGAGTAAAATCCCATGAGTGGAGGAGCTCCCTGGTCAGCCTCAGTAAGAAGCTGCGATCCCTGATAAAATCCTCCAAAGCTAGTTACGAAAACAAAATCACCACTGATTCTAAAGACAACCACAAAGCATTCTATAGCTATGTCAAGAATCTCAATGGCAACACTCAGATCTGCTCTGAGTTATAGCACAATGGCACTAAATATACAGACCCAACTGATATTGCCAACATCCTGGCAGATAGATTCAGTGCTAACTTTACCCCCTCTCACCCCCTAAAGAGCCCATCTCTATACCGGAAGAATGCAAAGTTCCTGTAATCATGGTTGCACAGGTAAAAATCACACTCTCCAAAACCAAGAACACAGCATCCATGGGACCAGACAACATCCCAAGCTGTGTTCTACATAAACTACAGAACGAACTGGCACCCCACCTAAGTACCATGTTAAATCATAGCCTCACCTCAGGCTTTGTGCCTGCTGAATGGTGCACAGTCACGGTTATCCCACTCCACAAGGGGGGGAGCCACCACGGACTCCGGGAACTACCACCCCATTAGCCTGACGAGCCTGGTCTGCAAGGCCATGGAACGTATCATCATGGAACTTATAAACAAAGACATTGGTAATCTCCAAACTCTGGACCCCACCCAGTTCGGGTTTGTAAAAGGCAGATCATGTCTCCTAAACCTGATAGACTTCTTTGAAGCAGTCCCCAAAGCCGTAGACAAGGGTAAGGTGGTTCACACAGCCTATCTAGATCTTGCCAAGGCTTTCAACACCATCCCCCACTCTGGAATTATAGATAAACTCACTAAACTAGGTATAAATCCCTATGTCACAAGATGGGTTGCCAACTGGCTCACTGACAGAATCCACACTGTGAAAGTAGCAGACTTCAAATACGACTTCAGACCAGTGACAAGTGGAGTACCACAGGGTTCAGTCCTGGGTCCTCTCCTATTTGGTATCTACTTCTCTGAAGTACAGGCTAACACAGAAGGTCTTTGACTAATGAAGTTCGCATATGACTGCAAACTAGGAGCCATAATCGAAACTCCTAACGATGTGGATATCCTACAAAAGGGCCTCACTGAGACAGATGCCTGGTGTCAAAGCCATGGCCTCAAGCTCAATGCCAAAAAGTCATCCCCTTTGGTAAAAACTCTGTACCCATGAACTACAACATAGGCGGTAGTATACTTAATACTTAACACAGAAAGTGTGATAACAGACCTTGGGACACAGGTGGACAGTAGTCTCTCCTTTGATAATCACATCGTCACAGTAGTCAGGAAATCCTTCTATGTGGCACACCTCATCACAAAAGGTTTCTGATCCAGAATAAAAAAGGGGTCATTGTTCCCCTCTGCTCATCACTCATTAGACCCATTATAGAGTACAACGCCCCTTTTGGTATGTACCTCACAAGACATCTACAACAACTGGAAAGGCCACAGAAATACCTCACAAAGAGGATTACCAGCCTCAAACAGATGCCCTAGGCAGACCATCTCAAAAAACTCCAGCTTTATTCCGTCGCATATCGCCTACTCACAGGTGAACTCTGCCTAACATACAAAGCTATATCAAACCCAGAGCTGTTGGACATGCTCCACTTAAAGAAATCACAATCCCTCTGAGCTACATGCTCTAGGGCCTAAACCTTGTCACCACAATAAACAGAACATGCCGGAGGGATAGATTCCTATCCCAGAGATTTCCCATACTCTGGAATAAACTACCTATCTATATCAAGCAAAGCTCCTCATTAGCTCTCTTCAAGAAAAATCTTGACTGGATGGGAAATAGGAAATTCACCCCGGGGATCACCTCTGTGGCTCTGCTTGACAGTGGCACAGGAAAATAATTTTCTTGGGTGGCAAAAGCCAGGGTACCTTTTTGGCTGGGCTTGTATAGGCCCCAGGGCCGATAGTTTAGTACCTACCTATGAACCTATGAACCTATATGGCTTATCTGTGAGTGGACAGGCAGAATGGACACTGCTGAACTAGTAAGCATATATTTTATTCAGAGGTCTTGAATCATATAGATGAAGAGCAGGAGAAGTATGCAGAAGTGGTATCAGTAACAGTAACAAGTCTGTTGGCCAGAGATGTAGGTGATGTCAAACAACTGGATATTTAGCTAAATAGCAAAAGGAGGGAAAGCTGCAGAAAAGGTACACACTTGCACTAGAGTTATCTGAAGAATAATAACTCTAAGTACCTAGAAGGAACATAGTATGAGTAAGGTACGTTGGAAGAAAACTGGGGTGTCCACACACAAGGCTTTTGTGATCTCAATAAGTGAAGCCTTGGAGGTTCAAGGAGGTGGATTTTGGGTACTATAATTCACAATTCATGGGAATGTTTCATCATTTTTCTTTTGAATGTGGAAAAAATGTGACATCACTTAGTCAGGTACAAAACCAAGGAACAAACTACACTCTAGAAGGGATATGCATACATAATTAGCTCCTTGATAACAACGACTGAATATCAGTGTGAAGCTTTTGAGAAAAAGGACATAAAATATATTTGAAAAGATTATGTGAAGCTGTGAATTAAGCTAAAAAAGATGGGATAAAGAGATACCCTTGTGGAATATGGACAGAGGGTTAGATAAAAAAAAAAAAAACTAAAAAAATAATTGTTATATTATTCATACAACACTATGATGGTATCAAGATGCGGAGGGGTTCATGTTACAGTGGCAGTTACAAAACATTATATGTACAGTCATGACTATCATAGGTAAAAGCATGCAAAAAGAACAGACACAATGTTTTGATACAAAAGCTATTTTATCTGTCAGTGTATATCCAGTGCATTCATTTACAAAAAAAAGAGGGAGTAGTTTTGGCAGGGCTATGGCTTTTAGAGATACACAGTTCAAGACAAAGTGGCAGTAAGGAAGTGACTGAAGAATGAACTAACATGGATGCTGGAACAAAATACCAGAAGGGGGCAAGACAGACTGAAGGCATAAAAGCTGTGAATTTATCTTCAGCAATGGTGACCCAAGGATGAGAACAGATTTGTACCATTCGTAAAGCAGGATATGAGCTAGGACAAAGCAGCAATGGTCAGCTCTCCAATTCCTGGGGTTGCCTGTATGGTTTCTGGTCAATACCAGAAACTGTGATGCTCAGCAATTTAGTACAGATGAGTGCTGGGTATTCTGGTATTATGTCATGCTGCTTCTGTGGTGTAGAAGTGTAACTGACCATTGTCACAGCCAATCAGTCTGTGGCTCTTCCCAGAGTTCTTGAGTTTGTGTTACCTCCATCTAGGTGCCATATTGCAAGAACAACTATTTTAGAAATCAAGGACCTATCCAGTAAAAAGATATATCTGGGATTACATAGGAAGGCTGTATGGAGGCAGTGAGGGGAGTAAACTGAGTGTGTGGGAACATATCCCAGTAGTCTGAAGCATGTCAGTTGAGAAGAGTTAAACTATACTCAAAAAATACCAGAGAAGAAATGCTTTGAATACAGATGAAGATGTTGATTAAAATGTCAAAGTGTTGGAAAAAATAATTGAAAACAAGGAAGATGGAGAGGCAGGGGAATAATAAATTGCTGACAATTCTGACATATGTAGATCGAAATCACAGTGACCATGATAAAGATGTAGGAGGTAACAATTACTGTGTTTCTGAAAATATAAATAATAATGAGACTGTGCTGGAAACAGTAGGGATCCCAGGACAGATCCCTGGGGAACACCACTAGTGACAGCAGGCCTGTCACTAGTGGCATTCCCCAGGGATCTGCCCTGGGAGCCCTACTGTTTGGCATCTACTTGTCAGAGGGCCAGGCAAAGACAAAGGGCCTGTGGTTGATGACTGCAAGTTGGGTGCTGTCTCACAGCTGCAAATAACTGGTGCCAAAGTCATGGCCTTAGGCTAACTGCAAAAAAAATGTATTGTCATATCATTCGGCAAAAACATGGCCCCCTACTGATTACCACATCAACGGCAACCCCCTAAGCACAGAACCTATGGTGACAGACCTAGGTACTCAGGTTGACAGCAATCTCGCATTTGACCATCATGTGGCGGCAGTGGTCAGAAAAGCCTTTTACTTGGTTCATCTCATAAATAAAGGGATTGCCTCCAGAAAAAGGAGTTTATTACCTCTCTGTACTCCTTCCTCATTAGGCCTATAATTGAGTATAATGCTCCGTTTGATATGTACCTCTCCAAGCATCTGCACCAACAGGAAAGACCACAGAAATACCTCAAAAAGAGAATCCATGGCCTCCAACACCTGTCCTATGTGAGCAGACTCAAATCACCATCACTCTAGTCGGTATCATACAGATTGCTCTGTCTCGCCTACAAGGCAATATCGGATCTTGCCCCACTAGAAATACTCCATATCCATAAGTCTAACTTCTCACACACTACCCACTTGATAGGCCTAAATCTAATATGTGGCGTCAACAAAACCTGCTGGAGAGACAGGTTTGTCTGCCAGAGGCTGCCCCATCTGTGGAATAGACTTCTCATACATGTCAAACAGAGTACCTTGCTGTCCCTCTTCAAGCGCAACCTTGATGAATGGATAGGAAACCACACATTTGTCCCAGGGGTTTGGCCTTAGTCCCTCACTGACAGGGGTGACAAGTGCTGACTGAGGTTTCTTTTTTGGGGATAAACTCTTGGCTAGGCTTGTAAGGGCTGCAGGGCCATTAGCCTAGTAACCTCCTATGATCCTATGAAGTAAAGAAATTAAACTTTATTTTACAAAGCTCAGAACTGTCTGGTTTACCTGCAATTTGATTGAATATTGTGAAAAGTGTAAAGTACAGAAAATGAGACAAAAATACAAGGATCAAATACAGTTGTAAACAAAAATTCTTGTCTTTAAATGTATTAAAGTTAAGTAAAGAAGAGGGTCATTTTTAACTGGGTAATGATGTGCAGGAAGGGATTATCTATCAGCAATATATCCACTTATTCCAATTTTAGAGAAGTTAAAGCTGGGGAAAAGTGGAGAGTGTTACATAAAAGTGTCTGTACACGTAAGATGAATGTTCTGGGCTTTTGACAGGGTTTAGATGCTAAGTACAGTAAATACAACATGGTGTAATAGTGCTAGGAAGAATGCTGTATGTGGATAGTATTACTAAAGCTGTGGAAAAGTAAGGATGATTACTGTTTCTGTACTGACAGGTTTAACTGGGAGAGCACATGCATTTAGAAAAATCAAACATCACACTAAGAATCACTACTTTATGTGTAAGTGAGTTTAACTACAATATGAGAAAAAGACTGTGAAGAATTTAAGATTAATAAGAAACTGATGGAGATTTAAACCATTAAGTGCATTGGGCACTAGTAAAACATGCAGTATGCGATAACAATCTATGAACATTTTGTTGGTTGAAGCTGAGATAAAGAGACAGGGATAATTCAAGTTTCAGTACTGCAAGAGGAATGCTGGGTATAATATAATGTTTGGTGGAATTTAACATGAAGGTTAACAATTACAGAATCAAAAGCAGTCTGATAAAAAAATATAAGGAATGGACTGAGTAAGGAAATGTAAAGAGGTCATTGATGTTACAAATGTTAAGAATGCTAAAAATGATAGGACTAAGGCTTGGAAACTGTTTTTGTTCAGGCAGTATAGATGGAACAGTAAATGGTGGAGGCAGTAACTTGAATGAATTGATAAAAAATGAGAAACCATCCTAGTAATGTGTAAAAAAAAATGATACTGGAAAAGTAGCTTGAAAAGTCTTCTGTGAATGATAATGGGGAGATGGTGACTAAATAAGAAGACACAAGAGTACAGGGTACAGTGCAGGAAATGAAATATAAGACAAAAATCTGGTCATGCTACTAAAAAACTGTACAATTCAGAAGCTGCACACACAAACACTACACACTCTCATACAGGCACTCGCTCACAGTCAAATATACACAGGCACTCAAGCATAGTCGCATACATTTAATCACATACTCGCAGAAGCCCAGTAGTGCTCACTTGCATACACACTTGGACACACAATAGAATATAATATATATATACTCAGATAGACTCATATGCACGTACTCAAACTCGCATACATGCACTTGCATACACTCACTACACACACACATGCATTTACCCATGCAGTCACGAACACTCACATATACATATGCACTCACCAACAGTCACATACACACACTTGCAAACACTGGCATACATGCAATCAACCAAACACACACAGACAAACACACAAGCACTTTATTCTCCTGCAATCTGGTTTCTCTGTTATCAGGTGGCACAGCTTTCCTCATTAAAAAAAAACAAACCCTGAGCCAGGAAGGGGGTGGGGGGGCAGCCAAAAAGCGAGTAAAAAAATATCTTGCTTCCTGCGTACATGGGCTAAACTACACCAAGATACTACATCAGATTTGTAGTCATGCAAAATAAATTGAAATATTACTGCTGCCTTTAGTCTGCAATTGCACGGTGTCTTACAGAAAACAGATAACCAGTGTCACACCTCTCAACCTCTCAGCTTAAGAAATCGGGTAAACAAATATCATACCGAAGGACAGAAACCAGAGACAAAAGTAAATACAGTTTAGAAATAACTCATTCCTTTTGTTGGATGGATATGCAGTCAGAAGCTCTAACGTCTAATCTCTGATGCAACATTTACTAGGATGGCTAGAAACTACAAAAAAGAAATACTAAATAAAGGCTTGTGTCCATGCAGCAAAGCTGCATCAGTAATCAAACCAGAAATGCTCTCCTTGCGTGAGCTGTGACTTATGGTACATTTGAACCAATTCTGTTACTGCAGTTCTCTTGGCTGGTGTCCAACTAGAGGAACGGTATGCGAGCATTTGTGGTTTTGCAAGTGAAATTACTGTGCAAATTTTAAACAAATATAAGGAAGTGGAATGCAGCCAGCAAATAAATAAACAATACATCCACTTCCAAAACTCCAAGTATAAAGTTGCTGGGCACGCACTATTAAGGGCTGCATGTTGTTTCTGATTAGGCAACAGCTATGGGGATTAAATACACCACGTGCTTTGCTTTGGATTTGTACAGCATTTTAATGGCTAAGAAAAAGCAGTCTTTTGCAGCACCAAACAATACACCGCATTCTTTACTTACTACTCCAAAAAATACCCCCGAACTTCCGGGAAATGCAAGCAAAGTCAAACCAAAAAAACACCTAATAAAACCAAATGATTTATTTTGCTGTAACAATATTATAATGCCGCTTTATTAACAGAATGGAGCTGTATTGAAAATTTAAATTAACTATGGTCTAGGCAACTAAAAACCTGCAGAAGCAATAGAACTAGAGCTCTGCTTACTTTTTAGAAGCTCAACAAAAAAAGATAAAGTTCCCTAGATGTCCGATGACAAAACACACTCTGCAGGCAACACCAGCAAAGAGAAGGAGTTCCCAAATCTTTTACTCACTTCATGGGCATGGGCAGGACTAGGGAGCAGTGACATCACTGAATAGGCGGATGTATGCATGCATTCTATAGAATACGTTTTGGGGGAGGGAACATTTGGAAAACTACATCTAGTCAGTAGCAATCCTGACATAAGCATTTCAAACACTGATGCAAGCCTTCCAACGGCATGAGAATTGATTTTTAAAAGTGAAACTATCTCAGAATGGCGAGGCTATGCACTTTCTGAATAAAACAGTTGGATTCACAGTTTTTAAATACTTTGATGATGATTGCTTGTAAAGGTATTGGAAAACAGGGAGAAAGGAGGCTGAAATGTTGAGTGTTTCAAAACAGCAGTTGGATTCGCAGCTTTTAAATAGTTTGATGATGATTGCTTGTAGAGGTATCAGAAAACAGGGAGAAAGGAGGCTGAAATGTTGAGTGTTTCAAAACAGAATCCCATTGCTCTCCTTTAACTCATTACGTCCGAGTGACGCCTCCAGGTTCATCTGCAGTTAACTCCTACTGACACCTCTAGGTGTCAAATATTGCTTGCTCATATTTGCATCAATAATTCCAAAACCATGCTATGTATAAGGTTTTAAAAGATTTCTTCTTAAAACTTACACAATGGCAAATTCAACTGCATTAATATTTGACCTCTGTCTAGTGTAGTTAAATAGATATTAACTGTTGTTTTTATGTTATTACTTTATATAGATACAATGTTCGCATTTTTCTAAATAACTCAACAATCAAATAACACAAATAACTCCTTAGCCCCGTATGAAAACTTTCAGCTAGATGAATAAAATGCTGCTGATAGTATGTGTTTTAATTAAGTGGTTGCTGAGATATTGTAATTTGTTTACAAAATATCACAAATGTAATAGTTACTGTGTTTACTCTGACTTAATAAAATTCGGTTTAAGACCTAGAACCTAAATAATACTACCACTATAAAAACAGTTTGTGCTGAAGTGTTTGCCATTCATATTTATTTCATAACCCTATGATTCCAGAGATATGAACATTTGTTTGAAAAGTGAAGACATAATTTTATTCTGTCAAAATGCTTAGGCTCTGCCCTTGGGAAGTTACAGTGCAAAATGCCTGAGCTCCATTGGAGTGAATGATTTAAACTCAAGGCAAAAAAATGCATTATCTTCTTTTTTAATTTCTCCAAGTCTTTTGGGTTTCTAATACCATGATGGGAATGGACCCCATTCCTAAGTCAAAGTATGATTAAAGTTCATGAAATTAGTGTTGTTTCAGTCTTTGATGACAGCCAGAAATGCTCTTCACAGCACCCGCAATGTGCCCAGTAATGACTCATTCTGCAATTCGTACAGGGTTACATGTATTGATAGTATATTTAAATACGATTATACATTCTTTTTTATAAGACCCGTTGCTCCTACTACTGTTGGAACTGTCTGTGTATCTTGTATCTTTCTTCCACATTGCTCTTGTTTCTGCCTGCAAATCCTGATATTTTATGACTTTGTTTCTCTCTGTACACAAGACACTGTAGTTAATGGGTGTAGCAATTTCAATGATCAATGCTACTTTTGTCTTCTTTCATGGACCACTATATCTGGTTTTCTTGCATCTATCGTTTGAACTGTTGGTAATGGGTGATTCCATGTGATGTAGGCTTCATCATTTTCTATGATGCTTTGTGGCTCATGTTTCCAGTGTTTTTTCAGCTACTTCAATATTATAATGTTTGCACATTAAACAGTTTTAAGTTTTGGCCACTTTGTTTGAGGAAGCTAGCTCTTACTAATGTACTTTTTTGTTTAAAAGCCCAGCGCAACAGTCTTGCCTCATTATTATACTTTTCGGTATATAGTCCTTCTGCCATTAGTATGTCACAACCAGCAACAAGGTGTGCAACTGTTTCCAATTCTGCTTTACAAAACCTACATTTGCCTTTTTCTCCCACATGTTCAATGTACTTTGTAGTCTACTATCTTTGGCTGCCAATATTAACCTTTCATCTTTTGGTTTAAATTCACCTCTCCTTAACCATTCCTGCTTTAAATCCTGATCAACATGAGGCTGTTCCAGGAGTTTTCTATACTTGCAACTATATTTATGCATTTTTCACATTTTTTGCCTTCTAATATCCGCGGTGGTGGTGCTGCGGTAGCATTGTCACCTCACAGTAAGATGCTGTCCGGTTCGATTCTCAGCTAGAGCGTCTTCTGCGTGGAGACATGCGTGAATGGGCATACCTTCATTGAAGGTTGTGCGTCAGGGCTGGCAACTCGGCATGTAAAAATCAACTGCCAATCATTAGCGGACCGGAGTTCCGCTGTGGTGACCCCTAACCGGGAAAAGCCAAAAGACACATTCTTGCCTTCTCATCTAATCCTTCACCTTATATTCTTTCTTTTGTTTTTTTGGAACATTCAGTTGCTGCCTGATTTTTATCTACTTCTGGTTTGATTTCCATTCCCTCTTGGCGCTGATATGCTTCTGCTAGACTAAACAGGGAAGTCATCTTAGATTTATTATCTCCATGTTTCAAAACTTTCACTATGTTTGGGTCTTGTGAGGTCAGCAGATATGTATACAGCCCCATGAGTGCAGATCTATACATGTAATTAATTTCAAGGAGGTCCGTACCTCCTCAGAATGGGAGAATATATAATCTTGGTATGTGGCTATGTGCAGATCTGTATAAATCATTTGATGAGCATGAAACATCCTTCTTGTTTTCCTCTCCAATCTATTCAACACCTTTTGGGGCCAGTCAATCACTCCAAAACTGTAAGTTAGGACAGGAAGAGCAAATTCGTTTATAGCTTGAACTTTGCTCCTAGATTTCAGTGCTGTTTATTTTAAGTATTCTAAAATATTCTTTACTAAGTTTTATTCACATTTGTTCATGTCTTATTGTTGATCCTTCATCATTTCCCAAAAATGTATATACTCCCTCTTGCTCGAGTTCTTTTATATCACATTCTTGTCCTAAACTGATGTTTCTTGGTGCTGCAGCTTTCCTGCTTTAAAGGTTGTTTTTGCACATTTATCAAGATCAAATGACATTCTTATATCATATGAAAAAGTTTTGACTACTTGTAGTTGTGCTTTCAGTTCCTCATCTGATGAGTTATACAGTTTTAAATCATCTACAAAAAGAAGATGAGAAGTCTTTACACTTTGTTGCTTTCTGGCAGCCAAATTATAGCCATGACCTAATTTGATAAGCAGACAGCTTAATGGGTTAAGGGCAAGGCAAAACAGCAGTGGTGACAGAGAGTCACCCTGGAATATTCCCCTTTGAATTTTTATCCCTGGAATAATAATTTGTCCTTTATCATGGCTTAACTGCAAGGTGGTTTGCCACTGTTTCATGTTTGTTGTGATGCAGTTTTATCAGTGTAGGGTGTACCTTATACATTTTAATCACTCTTTTATCCATGAATGTGGGATACTGTCAAATGTTTTTTTGTAGTCTAGCCATGCCATACTTAGATTCTTCCCCTTTTAACAGTTCTACACTATGACGTTATTTAACAACAAATAATCCTTTATTCCATATGACTTTCTTTTATTACCCTTTTGTTCTATTGCAGTAATTAAGTTTTCTTCTAAATTACTACAAACTCTTATGGCATCAATTCCCATGTATAGTTTATACTTTGTCGGAAGGCATGTTATTGGTCTATAGTTTTTCAGGGAGCGTGCAGGTTCACTCTTAAGTAGGAACATTGTTTTTCCTGTTGTTTTCCAGGCTGGTGTCTGTTCAGGGTGTGCATATAAATAATTCTCATTCATGGAGAAATCTTCGTGAAACGATGGTAATACTTTTTGCTAGAAGTTAGGCATTGCATCTGGAACAGGGGTTTTCCAATTAGAGGCTTTTCTTAACTTTGTTTCAATCTCTCTGGATGTTACTTCATCCCATTTCATATCCTGTACATTTGAACTTCTTATTCTTTCTTTTACTTCTTCTATCCATTTAGCACTTTTTGTTATGTTTCACAGGATCTTCATAGATATTGTTCCAAAATGTATCTATTTTTTTTCTTTTTTGGTAATCTTTCAATTCCTTTTATCTTGTTTCGCAATTCTCTATAAAACATTTTTGGGTCATCAATAAATTGCTTATTTTGTAATTTTCCTTTATATTTATTTACATAGTTTTTCTGCCCATGCTGATATTTTTAGTTTATTATTTGTGATAATGTGCAATAAATCCTGCTTTGTTATAATACTGCATCTTGCTTTTATCACGTCTATCTTTCTGAGCATTTTTGTTGATCTGTTCTGTCTTCTATACACTTCCAACAGTGTCACTTCTTGTCTTAATTGCTTTATAGTTATCTCTATTCGATACTTCCATAATGGCATTCAATTTCTCCCCTTCCTTTCCTTTACTACCCTGTGTTCTTGTGGTAGGACTTTATGTTACTAATTTGGCTGCACAGTAATGTATCCTATTTACTTTTGTTATATCGCATGACTCTCTATGAACAGTCCTAATTACTGTGTTCATTTGTTTTATCAGACTTCTAACTTTTTGGGTTTTATTGACCTTCTGCAGTCTATTTCTTTTATTGATCTTAATCTGGCGCTATCCATCTCTTTTAAATCAAACTCTTCTCTTAGACCATTTTCTTCTAAACTGAGAGCACACTCTTTGTTCTCCATTTCCTGTGGGCATTCTGTAGAAAGTTCTAGAGCATCTTCCTGTGCCACGTTCTCTTCAGTTTTGCCCTGTGTCATCCATTTCTCTTTCATATAGGTTCATAGGTTCATAGGCTAGTACTAGGTTATCGGCCCTAGGACCTATACAAGCCTAGCCATAGCAATTCCCTGGATATTCCTTCCCACAATATTTACTTCCCAGGATCCCTGTCTGGCAGGGCAACTGATGTGATCCCTGAGGTGAATTTCCTATCACCCATCCAATCATCAAGGCTCCTTTTGAAGAGGTACAAGGAGGTGCTCTGCTTGACATGTATGGGCAGTATATTCCAGAGTATTGTGAGTCTCTGGGTCAGGAACCTACCCCTCCAGCATGTTTTGTTTATTGTGATGACAAGGTTTAGATCCCTGGAGCGTGTAGCTCTGAGAGATTGGGATTTCTTTAAGTGGAGCATGTCCAACAGCTCAGAGTTTGACATGACCTTGTATGTTAAGCAGAAATCACCTCTGAGAAGACGATATGCCACAGAGTATAGCTGGAGTTTTTTTAGATGGTCAGCATAGGGCATCTGCTTTAGGCCTGTGATTCTTTTAGTGAGGTATATCTGTGGCCTTTCCAGCTGTTGCAGATGTCTTCTGAGGTACATACCAAACGGGGTGTTGTACTCTATAATGGATCTATGGGAACTCAGTGGCCTATCACTTCATGACATTGACTGTGTCAGAGGTACCACAGTTTCCTGTTCTTTCCCTTGCTGTATGGCTCCAACTGTTTGTACTGGTTTCCTATGGGAGTCACCAAAGTAACTTCATATGTCAACTGATTAGATGCTTCCTGCTGCACTGGTTTCTCCTTAATTTGGGTGTCCATTACTCTACCCTGTTGTGCTGTTATCTGAGTTATATTTTCTACACTAAATCCTTCGCTTTGCTGGTAATCCATAACCTCACTTTGCAAATACTGCATAACTTTAGCTTCTATGTTTTTAACTTCTGCTTGGCTATTCTTCTGCTCTACATTCCCTCTTTGTGATCTTATTTTTTTTGGTACGTACGTATTATCGCAACCAGATTTTTGTGGTTGCGAAATTTGCATAGTTCAAGTGCTTATAACACTTTTCATACTTTCTGCCTGTTATTTCACATCCTTACTAAGGAAGACTAACTTGGGCTTACATTCAGGAAGAAAAATGATTGCACAATTCTTCTTCCTGTTTAGTGTGCATTACACACGCAACGCTTCAATTCTCAGAGCTGCTGTCTCACTGATGAAAGTAGTAGCTAAAGTATTGAATGCATTAACGTCTGAAGTCAGGATAGAAACTGGGAAGGGAACTGAAAGGGTAAAGCTGACTTTTCATAGTAACTTCCCAGTCTACAAATGTTTTAATTCTGTCATAATGTTACAATATTTAGTAAGGTTCACATATGTTTGTACATTTACACTTCATGTGGAAATTAGATAGCAGCACACATGCTGGCAGTAAAGTACATGTCATGTTAATAAAACCCTGTCAATAACAGATAATGCATTAACGTCTGAACTCATGAATCACACTTTAAGGGGAGTTGGTAGGGTGAAGCTTACTTCGGGTAATAAGTTTGCATTGTAAAAGTGGTCTAATTCCCTGAAAATGTTTGCATTTTTACTGAAGTTCACATATATGTTAATGCACAAATGAGACAGCTCCACAAATGCTGGCAGTAAAGTGCAGGCATCCACGGCAACACTAACTTTTTCTGTTGTATTGATAACCCTTAATGCGGTCAAAATCACACAAACATTTTTTTCAAGTTATAATGCTGCCTAAACAAACTTCACTGTTTGAAAGAAAAGACAATTCCCGACATTTCTACAACACTAACCGTCAGATTTCAACATCGGCAAGCAAGTGATATTATCGCGAAAATCTGGTTGCGATAATACGTAAGTACCTTTTTTTTATTGTGTAATTTTCCATAACCGGATCCCTTTGCCTATATTTCTCTTTGAATATCTTTGGGGCTGCCTTTTTTGTGTTGATTAATTTGGCTTTCTCCTTTGCATAACTGTTGCACCATATCATCTGTCTTTCTTTCCCATGTCCATATTTCTTTTTTATACCCTTCAAACATCTCTAAATTTTGTTCATTAGATTTTTGCACTTCCTCAGTCACTTCTTTTTCCAAATGACACAAGGTTTCTAGGTCTATATACTGTTTTTCTTGGATCTGTTGTGTAGATCAATATGTGTGTATGTATCTTTAAGAAGCTATCCAAGGACTTGCACAAGTGTATAAATACTGAGCATGTGTGAGCCTGACTGCCATTTTGTAGTAAGTTGTTGAGATGTAAGCATGTATGTATGTAAGGTCTCTCTGTTAACCAGTCCGTTTATATTTTATGATGCTGCCATCCATCCTGATGCGTTTATATGTATTAAAGCATCTAAACAAACTACCACACCTGCTTGTCATCAATGTTACAGAGGGATGAGCAACATGGTGTCAGAAGCTGCATGTCTAAATAACTTGAGGCCAGGATGGAATCCAAACTCTTCAGTTTGAGATCGAGAGGCATTCAGTTGAAATTGGAAGAATATACAGAAATATACAGAAGTGAATCATCCCTACTGCATGCATACTTTGCAAAACAGGTCAGAAATGAATTTCAGATGTTAAAACTTGCTCAGTACTATTTCTTATTTTCAAAATATAAAACAAGGCATACAGAATGCTCTAAGCGATATTTGAATAAACTGATATGTCTGATATTGATAAAAATAGTTGTATTAATACGAAAAATGTTTGAAATAAAGTCCAAGTTGCATAAAACAAATAAAATAAGAGGAAATGACCAAATTTTCACTAAGCACATATTTTTTATATTTATCAAAGATATTTAAGTCTGTGGTAGTGGTGCTGCGGTAGCGTTGTCGCCTCACAGCAAGACATGGTCCCGTTCAATTCTCAGCTAGAGCGTCTTCTGTGTGGAGGCATGCATGAATGAGCGTGCCTTCATTGAAGGTTGTGCATCAGGGCTGGTAACTCGGCACGTAAAAATCCACTACCAAACATTAGTGGACCGGAGTTCCGCTGTGGCGACCCCTAACCGGGATAAGCCGAAAGACACAATAACAACAAAAACAACAACATCAAAGATATTTAAGTCATCAGAGGTGTATAAAGTGTTTGTATGTGCAGTATTACAGTAAAGTTATTTCACAGAATGCAGCCATTTCAGAGCATATTTCGCAAAGTACAGTATTTCTGAGAGTTTATTGTGCATTTGAAAATTATTACAAGCCCACAGAAAAGTTTGTTCATACATACTTACAAGGGCCATATTTTTAGTGTGTTTGCACATACTTTGTGGGCATGGCAGATGGATTTCGAAATCCCAGTGCACTTGTGTTTGACAGTAATATTGTAGAGAACTGTAGAGTGTTTGAGCAAGAGCACATTTTCAGACAGGCTGCATTTTCTGATAAAGTTGACCGTACAAATACATTTATTCTGCTTAAAGGAAGAGTGTCAAAGATGCAGGTCCCAGAACACTTATTTTTTTTTCACCATTCCATACTTTAACTAGTATAAAACGCATCTGTGACACTCTTTCTGCACCTTTCCCCTTAGTTTTTACAAATTTTGCTGTTTTTACTCCAGGAGCGTCCCGCTCTCAGCCTGCCTAGTATAGTACCACCCTCAATGTGACGTCAGCATACACACCCTTTCCCTACCCTCAGCTCTTTAAATAGGACCTTTCCCACCACTATTTTCCTTCCCCTGGGAAAACGAGCACCTGCTGTGGTTCCGATCCTTTATTTAAAAGAAGTATTTACACAGGTTGAATAACCTCCTCGGTAAGTTCAAACCTTTATGTGCCGATCATACTTTTCAACTGACAAGATTATCACTAAATGTCCAGATTTCTGCCTCATACTTTTTGGTCCTTAAAAATTATGATTTTCATGCAAAAAAAGCATTATTGATTTTATTTAAAAAATAATGACAGGTGTTTTAGTTTCAGATGTGATCCTCTTTAGACAAATTGTGCTAATGGTATTCTATCAAGTTTCGATGTTTTTAATTGAAATATTTAAAAAGTTTCTGTATTTTGGACCTTCGTCCCACTTTTAGCAATGGCTTAGTCCAGAGTTCTTGCTCTAAGAGGTATGAGATGCTTCCTAGTGTACTGTACATCCCCGTACACTATGTCCGTTGTGCAGTCTACACTACAGCAGCTGTTTGCTGCATCCAAGCTATTTGCTTAACCTTTTTGTTGAAATAAAATGGGAGAGCTGACACTCAAGCGCTTCACGCAGACAAATTGTGCTAATGCAAAACTTGTTATTAGACTAACTTGCAAAGTTTGTTAGAGAAATATTTAAAAAGGTTTCCCTATTGTGCACCTTTTAGTAATGGGTTAGATACGGATTTCTTGCTCTACTGTACTGTAAAGCACCACTGTGCGCTATAGCAGCTGTTTGCTGCATCGTAAATTTTTGCTAAAACTTTTCTTTTTTTTTTTTATTAACTAAAACCAGATACACTATAGCAGCTGCTTGTATCGTAGCTGAAACAGAAGCGCTCTGTGCAGGCAGGTATACACTGTTCTTGCTCTAAGAGGTATGAGATGCTCCCCAGTGTACTGTACATCCCCGTACAGTATGTATGTTGTGCAGTCTACACTACAGCAGCTGTTTGCTGCTTACTAGCTATGGGAGAGCTGAAACTCAAGCGCTCCATGCAGACAAATCGTGCTAATGCAAAACTTGTTATTAGACCAACTTGCAAAGTTTGTTAGAGAAATATTTAAAAAGGTTTCCCTATTGTGCACCTTTTAGTAATGGGTTAGATACAGATTTCTTGCTCTACTTCAAACCTTTATGTGCCGATCATACTTTTCAACTGACAAGATTATCACTAAATGTACAGATTTCTGCCTCATACTTTTTGGTCCTTAAAAATTATGATTTTCATGCAAAAAAAACATTATTGATTTTATTTAAAAAATAATGACAGGTGTTTTAGTTTCAGATGTGATCCTCTTTAGACAAATTGTGCTAATGGTATTCTATCAAGTTTCAATGTTTTTAATTGAAATATTTAAAAAGTTTCTGTATTTTGGACCTTCGTCCCACTTTTAGTAATGGCTTAGTCCAGAGTTCTTGCTCTAAGAGGTATGAGATGCTTCCTAGTGTACTGTACATCCCCGTACACTATGTCCGTTGTGCAGTTTACACTACAGCAGCTGTTTGCTGCATCCAAGCTATTTGCTTAACCTTTTTGTTGAAATAAAATGGGAGAGCTGACACTTAAGCGCTCCATGCAGACAAATCGTGCTAATGCAAAACTTGTTATTAGACCAACTTGCAAAGTTTGTTAGAGAAATATTTAAAAAGGTTTCCCTATTGTGCACCTTTTAGTAATGGGTTAGATACGGATTTCTTGCTCTACTGTACTGTAAAGCACCACTGTGCGCTATAGCAGCTGTTTGCTGCATCGTAAATTTTTGCTAAAACTTTTCTTTTTTTTTTTTATTAACTAAAACCAGATACACTATAGCAGCTGCTTGTATCGTAGCTGAAACAGAAGCTCTGTGCAGGCAGGTATACACTGTTCTTGCTCTAAGAGGTATGAGATGCTCCCAGTGTACTGTACATCCTCAGACAGTATGTATGTTGTGCAGTCTACACTACAGCAGCTGTTTGCTGCTTACTAGCTATGGGAGAGCTGAAACTCAAGCGCTCCATGCAGA
Source organism: Protopterus annectens (assembly GCF_019279795.1). Classification (NCBI taxonomy): domain Eukaryota; kingdom Metazoa; phylum Chordata; order Ceratodontiformes; family Protopteridae; genus Protopterus; species Protopterus annectens. The sequence goes on from NC_056737.1 coordinate 1,779,407,530, forward strand.
CAAATCGTGCTAATGCAAAACTTGTTATTAGACCAACTTGCAAAGTTTGTTAGAGAAATATTTAAAAAGGTTTCCCTATTCTGCACCTTTTAGTAATGGGTTAGATACGGATTTCTTGCTCTACTTCAAACCTTTATGTGCCGATCATACTTTTCAACTGACAAGATTATCGCTAAATGTACAGATTTCTGCCTCATACTTTTTGCTCCTTAAAAATTATGATTTTCATGCAAAAAAAACATTATTGATTTTATTTAAAAAATAATGACAGGTGTTTTAGTTTCAGATGTGACCCTCTTTAGACAAATTGTTGGTATTCTATCAAGATTTAAAGCACCACTGTGCACTATAGCAGCTGTTTGCTGCATCGTAAATTTTTGCTAAAACTTTTCTTTTTTTTTATTAACTAAAACCAGAGTCCGGTCTACACTATAGCAGCTGCTTGTATCGTAGCTGAAACAGAAGCGCTCTGTGCAGGCAGGTATACACTGTACCAATTGAGCTGCCTGGAGTGCCGATCCCATAATATGAGTACCCTGATGCTCCCCAGTGTACTGCATATCCCCGTAGGGTATGTCCATTGTGCGGTCTACACTACAGCAGCTGTTTGCTGCATCCTAGTTAGTTTCTTAACTTTTTTTTTCAACTAAAATGAGAGAGCTGAAATTCAAGTGCTCCATGCACACAAATCATGCAAAAGGACAACCTGTTATTAGATTAACTTGCGAAGTTTGTAGGAGGAATATATAAAAAGGTTTCCCTATTGTGCACCTTCGTTCCACTTTTAGTAATGGCTTAGATCCAAATTCCGTGCTCTACTCTACTGTAAAGCACCACTGTACGCTATAGCAGCTGTTTGCTGCATCATAAATTTTTGCTAAACCTTTTCTTTTTTTTTTCTAACTAAAACCAGAGTCCGGTCTACACTATAGCAGCTGCTTGCTGCATCATAGCTTTTTAAAATTGAAATAGGAGAGTTGAAACTGAAGTGCTCCATGCATGGAGGTGTACATTTTTGCAAATGGGCTTCCTGGGGTGCCAATCCCTTACTGTAACCATCATAATGCAGTGCATATCAAAGAGAAATCTTGCCATTATCTGTAGCATTAAATACTATCTAATAGTAGACAAAGTTGTAACCTTCTGCATTTCTGATATGCTGGATAAACCTTTGTTTGACAGACAATGATAAGTTGTGATGCATCATTGTAGTTGTTGTCTTTGAACATTTTTTTAAATGCTTTTCTTCCTGTTTTTAACTGTCTAGTGGATTTCTTTATTTTGCACGAGTTGTGATGTGCATATCATGAAATTAGTATTGGTTCACTCTTTGATGTCAACCCAAAGTGCTCTTCACAGCACCCGCAGTGTGCCCAGTAATGACTCCTTCTGCACTTTGTACCAACTTACATGGATTGGTGACATATCTATATACAATTGTACATTCTTTTTATGACCCATTGCTCCTACTACTATTGGAACTGTCTGGGTATCTTTCTTCCACATTGCTGTCATTTCTGCCTGCAGACCCTGATATTTTATGACTTTGTGTCTTTTTGTACGCAAGACACAGTAGTCACTCGGTGTAGCGATTTCAATGATCATTGCTACTTTTGCCTTCTTTTCTTGGGCCATTATATACATTTTTCTAGCATCTATCTTTTGAACTACTGCCACTTCAGCACCATAATGTTTGCACAATCCCCATTGCAACAGTCTTGCCACATTGTTATGCCTATCAGTATAAAGTCCTTGTGCCATTAGTATGTCACAACCAGCCACGAGGTGTGCAACTGCTTCCAGTTCAGTTTTCCAAAACCTACATTTGTCTGTTTCTACCACAGGTTCAATGAACTTTGTCAACCAGTGCGTTCATAGACTACTATCTTGGGCTGCCAATATTAACCTTTCATCTCATGGTTTAAATTCTCCTCTCCTTGGCCATTCCTGCATTCGTTATTGATCAACATGAGTTTCTTCCACAAGTTTTCTATACTTGCAACTATAGTTATGCTTTTTCCACATTTCTTGCCTTCTCATCTGGTCCTTCACCTTATATTCTTTATTTCGTTTTTAGGTATATTCAGTTGCTGCCTGATTTTATCTACTTCTGGTTTGAGTTCCATTCCTGCTTAACACCGATATGCTTCTGCTCAATTAATCAGATAAGTCATTTTTAGATTTAGTCTCCTCAGCTTTCAAAGCTTTCAGTACATTTGGGTCTTGTGAGATCAGTACATATGTGTGAAGTCCCACGATTGCAGATCTGTACATGTAATCAATTTCAAGGAGGCCCATCCCTCCTTGGAATGGCGAATATATAATCTTGGTATACACTGATTTTTATAAATCATTTGGTGAGCATGAAGCTTCCTTCGTGTTTTCTGATCTAATCTATCCATCACGTTTTGGGGCCAGTTAATCATTCCAAAACTGTAAGTTAGGACAGGAAGAGCAAATTGGTTTATAGCTTGGATTTTGTGCCTAGATGTCAACGCTGTTTTCAAGGTTTAATTTAAGTCTTCTAAAGTATTCCTTACTAAGTTTTATTCTCATTTCTTCATGTTTTACTGTTGATCCTTCATCAATTCCCAAATATTTATACACTCCCTCTGTTAATATCACATTCTTGGCCCAAACTGATGTTTTGCTGGTGCTCCATTTTTCCTGCTTGAAAGGTTGCTTTTTGCACACTTGTAGTTTTTATCCAGTCTAGATAGCTTGATATGTGCAAAGGTCTGGGTGGCAGTAGTCCATAGGCATTAGTCCGTTAATTGCAACACAGCAACCCATGTGACATTTTTAAGTGAAGTTATACTTGGTAGTATAGTACATACAGCTAATAAAAATGCATTTTAGTTGATTGTTTTTGGAATTTATTTTTTTTATTTCAGAGCAACACATTTTTATATTTCTTCTGTACTATAAAATGCACAATCTGGACATGAGATTTGAAAAAGTTATGACATCATAACCTTGACAACAGTTCTGTGCAGTTCTGAAATTGTTCAGTCTCTTGTCTTGTTATGCATGAATACCACATAGTCTGAGTGTGGCTTTTTAGAAACATTAACTGCACAGAGTTGACAGTAACAAAACAAGGTTAATGTGATGTGCTGCTTGTACGTGGACTCTGTAGTCTACGGTTTCTTATACCTATTCTCCTTGAAGGACGGGGTTGTATTTGGGCTGGTGGCAATGTTTGCTGAATCTGACTTAGCAGCTTAATGAATCCAGAATTACAACCACTGCAATAAATGCATGTCTATCTACAGAACCATCCTGCAATTTCTGATTTGTTAATTGTGCTTTGAGATATTATATAAGTATTTGTTGTGGATATTTTATATATTTTTTATTCTCTTTTTGTTACCAGTGTCTGGGGACATACATAGACGATGTACAACTAACATTTTCACACTTTCACCATCATTCTGCAGGAGGTTAGGGGTTTTTGCTTATTCCCACCAGCCCCTTCCTGTCCAGTAGCCAAAGTGGCACTATCCCCAATATGCCTGACCTGTATAGGTACATATTTTTACATAGTTGCAGTGCTCAGAAAAAGTCAATAGCATGCATGCAATCTTTACAGATTAAACTTCATCGTGGTTTCATAGCCCTATGCTGATGACCACACTTTTCGCCATCTGCACATGGTACTTCCTCAGAATAAGTGAAATCCCAGCATTTTTTGCCTCTCTCCTCCAGTCTCCAGAGCAAATGATCGTGCCCAAGTCATTTTAAGTGGCAATGACAGAGCCATTCCTTTGCACCTTGGAGCTAGCATGAGTAGTGATTCAGTCTCCTGTTGAGGTGCATGGCAGTAAATCCAAAAAAATCTGTAAATGAATCTGGGTCAGCAATTTACTTCTACTATTGAGATGCATCAAAGATGAAGACAATTGCAATTCATAACCATATGTAATTGCTCTCTCTCTCTCATATATATATATATATATATATATATATATATATATATATATATTTATAATTATATTGCTTTTTTTTAACTTTAACACTGCTTGCTGGCCATTGGCTCTCATTGCCCTATGGTGGTTTACTTGATTCTTAGAGGGTGGTAATCATTCATGATCCATTTATTGCCTGTGTGGTGACAACTTGCCTTGTGCCTGACTTTAGCACCTCTGTTATTATGGAATGCGCAGCTAAATCATGTCTGCTTCCACACAAACACCACAGTAGGTAACTGTCATCAGATTGGCTGGATCTAGTTAATGATCTTTATCTATAGCTGCAACCCATTTATGTAAACATCTTCTTTTATTGTGGTGAGAGGCTGACTGAAGCACCACTCACTTCCACCCTCCCTCCCAGGTCTCCCAAGCAACCAAGCAACTACCTCCATTTGAGTATTATGGGGTGCAGGCAGGGCTTACTCACTCTCACTGCCATAGAGTTTGAATGTCTGTGTAATAGAGTAAAGCATTTTAAGAAAGTCATAGCCTTGCTCTGTTGACTCTGGAGCCATATGCTACAACAGCATGGCAAGCCATCCCAGTAGGTCTGACCTATACCCAGTCATGTCCTAGGGCATAGCTTTGGTTGATGACAGGGAAGTCCTAGGTTCATCCAAAATGATTTGCAAGTTTCCTAAAAGCAGACCCCAACCACGAAAGCATATGTGGTGCAGTACTACTTCGCATTTAAATATGACATTGATAGTTATTGAAGAAAACCTGCATCAATTATATTTTCATTAATGATATTATGTATATATTTTTGTTTTTACATTTTTATCCTGTAAATGTGTTAACACTCTTTTTTTTTTTAGGTCTATAATTTCTATTTATTACTTGATGTGATGATTTTGTATTTAAGCTTAGGCTGGAGCTTTTCTCAATGGGCCTCCACTACAAATGGGCACTGTCCCAGTCGGATCATCCCAGTAAAAATGTAAAATAGATAAATAAATTAAAGTAATTGTTTGGCTTTATTCAATGCAGTAAAAAATAAATATAGTACATTCACTTCTATGGCCTGCATAGTGTCATACAGTCTGAATATATTTCATTTCATTAATATATTTTCCAGTACCTTCCTTACAGCCTTCATCAACTGATTTGAGATTGCTATTTGTCCAGTCATATACTTTTTATTATTTGAAGTGATTACCAGATATATCCAGTCAGTATTTAGTTAACACCGTAACTCTGTTTTAACAGTTAATACTGGTAACTACAGGTCTGTCGCATTAAATAATTGCTTCATGTAACAAGAAAAAAATGGTTTGAAAATTGCCACTCTTACTTATATACTGTGGTGCATTAACCTGACAGTGCTTTGAAGCAAGTTGAACTGTGGGCTAGTCCCCGTAATCATTTCCTAGACTGCAGGAAAAGTGACTATGAGCCTGCTGCTCATTTCCACTGATTCCCTACTTCATTGCTGATCTGTCTCAAGAACTGTTAAGGGCAATATCATCAGCACATCCATTGTAATGCCGCATAATCCATGTATACTTCATGGGCAGCATTTTCTAGATTTGTATATGAAGCAGTGAAATGCAAACTTGTTTGTCAGTAGCAGCATCTGCATTAGCAATATTTAGTTCATTTCTACTTCTGCATTCTGTCACATTTTGTCCCACAAATCCTCAATGAGATTTCAAAATCAGATTTTTTTGGTCAATTACATGCCTAATCGTTGCCGTGGATCCTGGTGTTGTGTATGCCTGCACACTTATACATCTAACTCATCCCTTTACTAACAGGTTAGCCTAATAGCATGGCAAGTACAATGGCCTACTGGCATTGCTGCACCTTGTTAGCACACCCTGGCCTGTAGGATTCTCAACATGCAATGATGTTCTTATGGCCGTAGATACCCAATGACCACTGACCAAGTCTATTTCCTATGTGATCACATAATCACTCACCATTGCTTCTACTCTTGGTGTGGTTTCTCAATCCAGTCATTTTCAGGTGAGATTATCTTTCTCAAGTGTGGCTTTATGCATTTTTTTACATTGTATTCCATTCCATGACTGTGGCACCCATATATTAGTCTGGGTAACACCTACTCCAATGGTACTTCTGTTTGTGAGGGATTCATTTATTATAGTAAGCTTGAAATCAGCTGAGAACTTGGTCAGCCAGAGGCCTTTGAAGTTAACTGCAACTTCAGAGAAGTGCATGCCACAAATTAATTGCAACAGCATCAGTCCCAGAAGGATTCCAGTAAGTATCAACCGTTTTGTGGATGTAGACTCCCCTATCCTGATTTCTTCTGTCCTAGCTGTCAGGTAGATGGCATAGGAGGTGTTATGTATGTCTCAAAGCTTGCCTATAATGCTTGTGTGGAGTACAGTGTTGAATGCTGTGACCAGATTGAGGTATGCGGTATGTATCCAACTGTCTGTTATCCAATACCTTGGTGACCATCTTGAAGAAATCTGCCCAGTTGATTGATAATGACCTGCTGTTGAAATTCCCACCACTGAGCTGTTACCCCTGGCAACTCTTTCCATGCCTTTGCATTTCACATTACTTACACTTGTGAGTCAGTAGTTTTGCATTTCTGTGTAAGGCCTGCCCTACTGCTGACAACTAAAATTTGCAGTCCGTCATTATTTCTGCACAAAACATGATGGTGGGGTACAAGGAAAGGGTCATTACAGTGGGTTGTATTTGTCAGTTTCATGCTTTTACACAGAGTTACAGGTATACTGTTGCATCACACTGCTGTCTGTCTTAGGGCCTGGAGCATGGCCCAGTCTACTTATTCCCTAGTTATAGCTTTGTATTCATGGTTGGGAATAATTTCTGAGAGATGTGAGGGAGGTTGAAGTGAAACGTAATTTGAGCATCAACAAATGGCAAGCTCATTAGCTTTAATTCTGCATATAACCATTGTTCAATCCATTCACAAACCTGTAATCACCTCCTGGTGTGTTACCTTTGACATTGCTGACCGAGGAGATAAAACCCTTCTAATCACCCTTGGCCTTCTAGGCATCTTTCAGCTGCAATGTGACTCTTATAGACTGTCTTTGTCCAGAGATTATGTAATTTTGTTTGATGAACGACTTATTGACATTCTGGATACTGGATTTATTCATTTGGCCCAAGATTTGTCATCCAAATTTTATACAAAATATATTGATGTTGGTGATTCAACAGTATTGCTGTTTCTTTGCAGTGGTTCTGTTTCTTATTTTTGGTACCGACTGCAACTGTGGTAACTATCTCTGCATACACATCATTCCAACTTCATATTTAAAACTTCTGCATAGGTAGTGTTTTTCCTGAGTTTGAGGGTTCATCAGATTATGCCAGTGTGTCACTTATCACTAGAAAAATTGCCTGGAACTCCATTCACACAGATTCCTGGTTTAGCTGGAGTCACACATTTCAGCATTACTTTGAAGGACACCTTTATGGTCCACCCTCATCAGTGATAACATTACAATTACATGGTTTAAAGTAGTACCAAACATTCCTGATGTCTGGGCCAAGGGCATGCGCACCTATAGTATGTGTGCTGACTAAATAAATTAAAAACGGAGAAAAGACCACGCTGGAAGCAGAAAAATCTTAGTTAGCGCTTTCGTTTACTAAAAATATGTAAACTTCTTCAGACAATACAAAAATGACAAATACATGTTTAAATACAATAAAATTAGTGATGTCATTAATCACAAAAATAACCCCGCCCCATTTTAAAGTCACAACCATTCTCACAAGATCCATATATACATATGTATCACATATACTTTGTTAAAACTGTTAAATCATGAACAAAAGGTTAAGATGATTACAAAACCAATAACTTCCATATTAAGAAGGAAATATGTCTCAGAAAACTGGTTCAGTAAGATTCTTCATATTATCTCACTAAAGCTTTTAATTTTAAAATACTTTTGATCGAAATTAAATCATTAAGCCCTGGTGGAGCTGTGGCATTCAATTTTAATTGCCACAAAACTTCCTTTTCTTCTAATTTTAAACTAATAGGACCACCCCTGCCATTTTCCAGGACCTTGTCAATGACTACAAAAAGGAAATCATGCTCAGGGAAAATTGATAAATGCCTAGCCAGGGCATTATTGATATTCCCCTTCTGCATTGCACTACAATGTTCATATATTCTATTTTTGAGTGGTCTATCGGTTTTTCCCATGTAAAAGGCGGGACATTTAGAACATAAACCTAAATAGACCACTCCACTAGTGTAAGCGATAGTGAGATGTAAATTTGGGTTGAAAACACTGGCAACCCTGAGGTCATTGGTAAGACTCGGAGTATTATTTAATAACACATTGAATTTTGGTGAAATAGGGAGATTGAGTTTTATCACTACTTTTTCCTTGGACACCCCTCTTTTAAAATCTATCATTTATAAAAATTGGTGTTTTTTGTTCGAGGACCAACTTGTGAGTAAACACATTGCTGAGTACCCTCATATACTATTCTGAACGGGGATCAATTTGAAAGGTTTGATTGAAGGTAATAAATCTTACTGCCACCGGCCACATTGTGGTATGTACAAGTGTGAAAATTGTTGTTGGTGTAAATACATCAAAGTAGTTAACTCAATAACAATAGGTAAGTGGAGGTTGCATATCAAAGACAGATACAACTGTAACACTAGGGGAGTGGTCTATTTAGGTTTATGTTCTAAATGTCCCGCCTTTTACGTGGGAAAAACTGATAGACCACTCAAAAATAGAATATATGAACATTGTAGTGCAATGCAGAAGGGGAATATCAATAATGCCCTGGCTAGGCATTTATCAATTTTCCCTGAGCATGATTTCCTTTTTGTAGTCATTGACAAGGTCCTGGAAAACGGCAGGGGTGGTCCTATTAGTTTAAAATTAAAAGAAAAGGAAGTTTTGTGGCAATTAAAATTGAATGCTGCAGCTCCACCAGGGCTTGATGATTTAATTTTGATCAAAAGTATTTTAAAATTAAAAGCCTTATTGAGATAATATGAAGAATCTTACTGAACCAGTTTTCTGAGACATATTTCCTTCTTAATATGGAAGTTATTGGTTTTGTAATCACCTTAACCTTTTGTTCATGATTTAACAGTTTTAACAAAGTATATGTGATACATATGTATATATGGATCTTGTGAGAATGGTTGTGACTTTAAAATGGGGTGGGGTTATTTTTGTGGTTAATGACATCACTAATTTTATTGTATTTAAACATGTATTTGTCATTTTTGCATTGTCTGAAGAAGTTTACATATTTTTAGTAAACGAAAGTGCTAACAAAGATTTTTCTGCTTCCAGCGTGGTCTTTTCTCCGTTTTTAATTTATTTGGTTTATTCATCAAGTTTTCTGTGTTATGTGTGTTGACTAGCTGGCTCATGGCATTTGTGCTGACAAAGCAAATGAATCTGTGCACCTACTTTTTTTTGGCTCATGTCAATTAGTTGAAGTTAACCTATATGTACAGCTTTGGGCTCAATTTATATTGTCTATAGTTAATTCAATTTCATGATTTGCAACCAGAAGGTCACTGCAGCCACGGGAACAGTGACTTCTGCAGATCTGTTCTGATGCATATTTACAAATTCTGTGATTAAACTCTCTGCTTCCTTGTGCTTTCTAGCACTCTGCTGCAGACAAGGTGTCTTGAGCAAGACATGTTTGAATATGCTTTATTTACAAACTCAACAGGTCTTGTGTTTTTCGTGTGTAACTCCATCCAAAGAACCTTATAAAGTCAGTCATGGCTACTACACCCCTTTCCAATAGCAATCGTTCAGACAGTAGTTTGCACCACTGCTGGTTCCAGCCATACCTCCCATCTGTTCAGACTATTGATGAATATCCAGCTTTGTGCCTTATATTTGTGGTCTGCTCATCATAAAATGGATGGTTTTCTGTCACATGACTGGGATCATCTGAGCACTGAAGTCAACAGATAATGGCATACAACTGAGTCACTTCACAACCAGTTCCATCCTCTTCCTCATTATTTACCTTATCACAGTAGTATGAAAGAGGATTAACCTCATATTCCCATTCTTGGTGGTTGTGTTCATGTGTTTTACAGTTTTGTGTCTGATTTGCACATTTATGTCTGACTCTTACCCTTTGGAGCACTTACTGCACCTGCAGTCTTGGCAGGCTCCGACCCTATCCACATCTCTTTTTTTTTTACACACGTTGGTTATACTTGCAGAATCTATACTGACGTGTCAACAGTCTGCCTTTATCTCTCTCTTATGGGTGAAATAATTTTTACACAAAGTGAGCTTTTAAAAGTGTTTCTGCTCTTCTGCCATTATTTTGAGTCTGACCTGTCAACAGCAAATTTGATTGCATGCATCTTTGTCAACCACAGGGAAAATAGACAGAACTCCAAGGTTTATTTGCAGTATGACTCCTGTTGCTCGTTGCCAATATTTCAGGCATCCGAGTCTCATGGATTCTACTAACCCTGACTAATGATTGATCAGTATTTGCATAGGAAGACCTATGCCTCACAAACTTCAGACTTGTACATTAATACAGATGTCATTTAATTTTATATATATGTATGTGTGTGTATATATATATATATATATATATATATATATATATATATATTGTTTTTTCATTTTACATTTGTTTAACAGGATAGTCCAACTGGATACATGTCCATTTTCAGCGGAGGCCCTGGGAGAAAAGCTCCAAATAGACTAACTTACACAGGTTACACAAGAAGTTAGATAACATTAGAAAATATAAAACAAAGTGTGCTAGCCTGTGTAACTAATTTATCACTGTTCCTGCATTTTCTGTGTGTTTCTACCAAAAAAACAAAAAAACAAAAAAATAATCCTTGTTTTCCCGCCTTCCTCGACTAGTTTAGACCAGTTTACAGGCATTGCTGTATTCTGGGCTGTGGTGTAGTTCCTGTGTTGTCCATTACCTTACTTGGATAGAGGGAAGTTTCTTTGCTCACCAGTGGGAGTGGGGAGCCTTGAACAGCCTACCTGTCCCTGTAGGAAGTGACCTCAGCACAAGAAGCTGTAGTAATTGGTTGTTTTGGACCATTTCTAGCTCTTTTGTAGTTCACTGTTTAAAATCCGTTTGCACGGCTTTGTGCAGTTGTGCATAAGCGCGCCGTTAAACAAGGTTAAACTTTTTCTGGCTCCGCCAAGTCTGCTCTTCAAATTTTCCCTTAAGGAAGCTCTACTCTTAGTATAACCAGACTACTTACTATATTATAAGCCTAGCACTTGTTCTCAGTACTTCTCTACTAAGTAAGCACTCTACTAAGTAAAGCACTACATCTACTTACCACCCCTGTGAATATCCACTTCCTTAAAGGTACAACACTCCCTTATACAGTTCTAGCATGTCAGTGGTAGATTACTGGCGTCGTCTCCAGTTCAGCTGGTCAATCTGGATATCTTGAGACAATGCTACAATTGTCTCATGTACACAGACAACCCTCTCCTCCTCCCAACAAACACAACTACATGTGAGATGAAACTATATAGCCAAACTGGAGGCTGAACTCTCTCAACTCAGGGCTGGCATGACTAGACAGGAAGAGATGGCAACCACACACACAACAATCCCAGTCCCACATAGACCTACCACAACTGCAAACCAAACACATAAAACACAAAGACATACTCTGAGGCTCTAATAAAAAACTTACCAAAACAACAGAGGCTCCCAAAGCAGACACCCAAAAATCCACCACCTCACAACAAAACACAGGCAACACATACTTCAATAAATCAGTGTGTCAACAAATCACAGTCCTTCAGGCCAAACACCTTGCCTGATACACTAGTAATAGGTGACTCTATAGTCAGACACACTGATGTCCCGCTGACCAGGCTGAACAAGGAGAAGGTGACTGTGAGCTGTCTATTGGGAGCTAGGATCTGCCACATAACACACGCACTCAAGTCACTCCAAAGCAAGTACAAATATGACTCCATCATTGTCCATGCTGGTGTGAATGACCTGAGACGTACCTCCCTGGACTACATGAAAAGAGACATAGAGGAGCTCTCCGATTATGTAGCCCAGGCTGGTATGACCCTGACCCTGAGCAGCATCTTGCCCTCACCAAGAATGATACCACAATACAAAGACAAGATGATCAGCTTTAACAATTGGCTCAAGTACTGGTGTTATTCTAAGGGGATCCAATGTCTGTCTGCCTGGGATGACATGTTGGACAAACCACGCTGCTTCGCAAGGGATGGCTTGCACCTGTCACCACTGGGCTTCCGGATATTGGCTAAGGCTCTTGCCACCCCCATAGTGCCTTTTTTAGGCAAGACTCAAAAGACAAACCCACCTCCTTAGAAAACAATAATGGAAAAAAACTAAGGGTAATGCTGCTCAACGCCAGAAGTCTAAATCTCAAGATGCAGGCACTTGATGCACTCCTCAGCATGGAGAACATCGACGTCTGTGCAGAAACTGAAACCTGGTTCAAGGCTCCTGAGAGCACCCCAGCATTACCAGGCTATACCTCGTATCATGCTTTTCGGCCCCAAAACCCAGGCCAAACCACAAATGGAGGGGGAGTGTCCATATTCATCAAGGACACCCACACCTCCAGGTTAGTAGCAACACATGAAGCATCAGGGACCATACAGGTGCAACTAACCATAGGCAAAACTGCTATACAACTGGTAGCATGTTACAGACCACCCTCCCAATCTCAAGAATTCCACTCAGCCTTCCTGAAGACACTGGAGGATATGAATGTATCACAAAATACCATCATACTGGGAGACTTCAACTACCCAAACATAGATTGGGTACATTATTCTAGCCCTAATACCCTAGCCCAAAGGTTCCTGGAATTCATAAATTCAAATGCACTGGAATAATTAGTCACCTCTCCCACTAGGGGAGATAATATAATAGACCTGATCATCACATACATGGGGACAAAATGCTCCACACCGGAAGTATACCCCTCACTAGTGAGATCTGACCACAAACTAATCACCCTGGATATACATATCCCACCTCCACCCCCAGCACAAAAGACCACAGTGAAAAACTTCTCAAAAGCAGACTTCACTCTTCTTAAGACTGAGATGGTATCCTTTAAGCCCACTGTGCCAGTGGATACCACATCCCACAATGCCAAATCCTTCACAAATGCTTTCTATGGACATCTCCAAGAATGCATGGATCATGCAATCCCAAACAAATCCAAGTCCCTCTCCACCAAAGGTAAGCGTCCTGTCTGGTGGACCTCAGCCATAAACAAATTGTATAACAAAGAAGGAAGCTACTGCACGTCAGAGCATAATCCCATGAAGGGAAGACATCTCTGATCAACATTAGCACAAAACTACGTTCTCTCATAAATCATCCAAGGCCAACTTTGAGAGAAAAATCGCTAAGGACACTAAAGATAACCACAAAGCCTTCTTCAGCTATGTTAGAAACCTGGGCAGAAACCCTCAGATATGCTCAGAGTTGGTTCACAACAATAAAAAATACACTGAACCCACAGATATTGCCAACATTCTGGCTGACAGGTTCAGTGCAAATTTCTTCCCTCCTTCACCCCCAAAAGAAGAAATACTTATCCCAGCTGAATGTAATCTTCCTGTCATCTCAAATGTCCAAGTGAGAACCGCCCTAAATGAAGCAAAAGCACAGCATCAATGGGACCTGACGGTATCCCGGGTTGCGTGTTACGTGAACTCCAAGAGGAGCTAAACCCACACATAAAAATGCTATTTAACGTTAGCCTTACTTGGGATATGTACCTGAACACTGGCACAGCAACAGTGGTCCCACTCCACAAGGGGTGCCTCTACAGACCCTGAAACTACCGCCCCATAAGCTTAACCAGCCTGGTCTGCAAAGCTATGGAAAGAATCATCATGGAACTCATAAACAGAGACATAGGGGACCTACAGACACTTGACCCCACCCAGTTCGGCTTTGTAAAGGGCAGATCCTGCCTTTTAAACCTGGTTGACTTTTTCAAAACAGTCACTAGAGCCATTGACGAGGGCAAAGCAGTCCATACAGCATACCTAGACTTGGCTAAGGCCTTCGACACAATACCCCACTCAGGCATCATAGATAAGCTCAACAGCTTAAATATAAACCCTTATGTCACTAGATGGGTTGCAAACTGGCTAAAGGACAGAACCCATAAAGTTAAAATCCCTGGAGCAATGTCAGACTCAAAGCCAGTCACAAGTGGTGTCCCACAGGGATCTGTCCTGGGACCCCTCTTGTTCGGCATTTATTTCTCAGATTATAAAGCAAACACGGGAGGGCTGTGGCTGACAAAGTTCGCAGATGACTGCAAACTAGGCGCCATAGTAGATACACCAGCAGACACACATATCCTACAAAAAGGCCTCACAGAAATGGACAACTGATGCCGGAGTCACGGCCTTAAACTAAATGCCAAAAAATGTATAGTCATCCCCTTTGGGAAAAACAAAGTACCCACAAATTATCACATAGACAACAACCCACTGAGTACTGAAGAAGTAATCAGAGACCTAGGGACCCAAGTCAACAGCGACCTCTCATTTGATACCCACGTTGCCAAAGTGGTTAGAAAAACATTCTACCTTGCACACCTCATCATGAAGGGATTCACATCCAGATCCAAGGATGTCATTGTACCCCTATATTCCTCCCTCATCAGACCCATGATTGAGTACAATGCCCCATTTGGTTTGTACCTCACCCGGCATTTGCAACAGCTGGAGAGAACACAAAAGTACCTCACCAAGAGGATCAAGGGTCTCCAACATATGTCTTATTCTGCCAGACTAAAGAAACTTCAGCTCTATTCAGTATCATACCGCCTGCTCAGAGGTGATCTCTGCCTGACGTAGAAGGCCATGTCCAATCAGGATCTGATGGACATGCTCCACCTCAAAAAATCCAAGTCCATCAGGACCACGAGCTAAAGACTTAAACCTCGGCACAAGTATGAATAGGACATGCTGGAGGGATAGATTCATAACCCAGAGGCTTCCCATGCTTTGGAACAAGATCCCAGTTCGTATTAGGCAGAGCCCCTCACTGACTCTCTTCTAGAGAAATCTTGATGAGTGGATGGGAGATCGTAAGTTTACCCCAGGGGTCACATCTGTGTCACTGCTAGACAGGGGCACAGTAAACTAATTCTATTATATAAGGGGACCTTCATTGTGTCACTACTAGACACATTATTCTTAATTTATTCTGTACATTTTTGTACCATTTCATGGGGTGGCAAACGCCACATCACTATGGCTAGGCTTACAAATGCCCCAGGGCAGATAGCCTAGTACTATACTATGAAACTATGAAACATTGGTTTAGTAGTGTTCTCTAGGAGGGACTCAAGTCTCATGGACAGACACAAATAAAAGCAAGAGACATCAGATTGGATAAAGAGCTTGGTGACAGAGTTGCATGTTATGATATTTACAGATTATGCTTTCAGTTGATAACTTAATCAGGGTTGGTACATGGGCAAAGCCAGTTCACATAGATACTGTTTGAGGTTTTTTTAAGATACTTTTGGCTGATTGTAGGGTTATATAGTTTGCCAACAAATTCCAGGTTTTGTCAACAAAGTTGGCAAACAGGGATTCACCAGCAGAGTTATTAGCTTTGTGGGTTTGGACCAGTAGTTTGTTGGCTGACAGTAGAGATCTCAGGTTGCTATATGTCTTAATAATATTTATAAGTGAGGGGGTATCATCAGTGTGGTACAGAATTTTGTGTGCTATTAAGAGCTGATTATATTGAATTAAGCTGGGCAGTTCTAGCCACTCTAGTTGTTTCTTGTTGGTTCTATAGGTGGAGCCAGTGGTGAGTTGGGCAATATGGTTGTAACTATGGGACAGCTTACCAAGTTTGCATTTGTTGAGGTTTGACAGTACAGGTGAAGCATATACAAGAGTAGAGACTAGGTGTGACTGGGCAATTGCAGTCCTAGTCAGTGGGTTAAAAATGTCTTGTTTCTATACAGTGATCCAAGCTTCCTATTGATGGTCTGTATGGTTTTGTTGACCTGTAGGTCAAATTTGAGATTATTGTCTATGATAACCACTAGAAGTTTGGTGTGTTGATCTGG